>NW_010188207.1:0-4464 GCF_000695765.1 Mesitornis unicolor | reverse complement strand
CATACGAGGACCCCAGCCCGCGTGGGCGCCGAGGCTGCCTGCGGCGCTGCCTGATCCACCATCCGACCCGCCGCACCCCCTCCCCCGCGTAGCCATGGAGACGGCAGCGGCCAGGCGTCTCTCCCTCGGTGCCAGAGCAGCCCTGGTCCGGCTCCTCCTGCGGGGAAAGCCAACAGCAGCCGGCTAGGGGGCCTAGGGGCCACCTGGGGCTGGGTCCCATCATCTTCCCTAAGGCAGTAAGCACACCTGTCGCTGCTGAAGTGGTCTGGCTTCAGGTGGCAGCGTTCCTCAATACCTGGCAGCCTGGAGGAAGGCGAGGAACAAAGCTTACTGAAACCTCGGCCGTCTTTCGGTGGGAGTTTACAGCACTTGGCTCTACCTCAGAAATCAAAAAGGTGCTACTGCACGTTCCTGCTCCTGTAATCTTCTTGTGTCTCTGAAAAAGCCCCAAAGATGCCAAGTTTTTATCCTGAGGAGTTTTTGTCCTGAGTGGAACAATAAACCATTACTTTGCTCAAGGTCATCCAAAGGACAAGAAGAAGTCTGTAGCCAACTGTAAGACACATCAGTATTGCCAGATAAGTGCAATATATATTCTGTGCAGGAAATGGAAGTATGCACATTGGAAAGATTCATATTACAGCAAAAGTGTTAATCACAGGCAAATGACAATCTAATATCCTAGAATATGCAAAAATAGTTTTCCTAGCATAGTTGCAAGAAAACAAAGCTGCACTAAGATAAAAGTTATGTACGTGTAGAGGGGAGGTTTGCATAGGCACTGAAACCTGTGTTGAAATGTTGCTATAGCATAGTAGGTGTACGTACTTGTGTGTAATAATTAATGGAAGTGCATGATCCTGTTTGAAAATTCACCTGCTGCACAGTGTGTTACTGCGAGCTCAGAGTTCATGTGGGTGCTCTGCACACTGTTGGCACTACTCCACCTGCTCCATTTTCCTGTCCAGATTCTCACAAGGAGTAGCTAGTTTCTTAACCTTGGCATTTTCCCTTGGAGTTATGATGTCCATTTAGCACCCTGCAGTTTAAATCCTGGCATACAGCCACAGGGCATGACACATTTAAGCCAAGGATGACAGTTCTGTGCTAAAAGAGTACTTGCAGTGCACTCGAGGGTGGATGAGCAGGTACGACGCAGGGTACTAGAAAACCAAGAGCTGACAGATGCAGCACAAGAGCCTGTCTGGGCTCTTCAGGGCTGAGATGGTAGCAGTGCAAGCACTGGCCTAGTCTTTAACTGAGCAGCCAACCTCAGCATGGAACTCAGTCCTCTCAGGGTTTGCTTGTATTACAAACAGTGTAACATGCTGTCTATAAACTTGGATTTGGGAAGAGGAAGAGTAACTACAAGCTCCTGTCATATGATGTTCAAGAATTTGGATTCTCAGCAGCCCACTGCTCTGGGCAATCTATTTAGACTCATCTTGCTGCATACATTTAACAATCCTTTTGTTATAGCTACTACCTTCTATGCTCTCCATTCAATTCCTTGACTCCTCCTGACCCTCCTTTCCAAGGTGGCAGTCTTCCTCTTTTTTCCCTGTATGATCAAAATGGCAACTGAACTTGGGGGCTTTTTGCAAAAGAATTGGGTAGTAGTGATTATATAATGCTTCACTCCATCTCAGCCATCTTCTTCCTGCTCCTTTTTGCTTTCTCTGTTTCTCTCCTTGTCTTTTGCTATGGTAGCCTTTACTTTCATCCTATGCTCACCCTGGCAACCATGACCTATCTTTTCTTCAAATTGCCAGACTCCAGTGATAGCTTAACTTAAGCGCCATGTTGTAAACTGTAGAGACTCAGGAGCTGAGTAATGAGTAGTTCAGACAGTGGCACAGAATGGCGAGACAGCCAGGTAGGCGGGTGAAAGTGTCAGGTATTACAGACTCCCAAGAGAGGTCCATGACACTGCCAAACTCTGAATGATCCGTTCTGAATTTCAGTTCTGAACAATCCTTGAAAAACTTACTTCCCTGACATCTGTTTCTAGAAATACGAAGCACAGACATGTGCCAGTACCAGATTTCCATGTCGCAAGACAGAATTATCTCATTTTCATTACAAAACAGACATGATTTCTCAGAACGTCGAGTTGGAAGCCTTCTTACAAGTAACACCAGTACACATTTCACCCTACTCTTACTCATTTTGTAGTCACACAGTCCAGAAGAAAGTTCTGCATTGTAAATATTTTTCTAGAGGGCAAGGTATTTTTACTCATTTTCTCACCCTTCCACAGAAGTCCTGCTTGCCAGCCCAGAGGGGAGAGATGTATATTTCCAAGCACCTCAGATAACTGTTCAGCGCAGCCAACCACGCGCTGCTGCTCAGGAGTGCAAGGGATGCCTGCATCAAGTTTCAAGCACCTGGAGAAAGCATGGTGAGACCATTCTGGGGCCTCAGAAAGAGGACAAGCTATGGCATTTCAATACTGATTTGAAAAGAAGAAAGACTTTGATGTCATGATACAAAACAGTTTGCTGGTTTTCCTTGCTTTCTGCAGACTCTGCACTAGACTCTCAAAGCATGTGGTTATCATGTGGTTACATTAGAGCCATTTTAAACTCTTTCCAAATACCTGTGTGCAGCCACTATGACTTCTGGCAAAAGAAATACTAACATGATGCAAATAAGTACTGGCTAAGTGATTTCTGGTTTGTAATGCAAAGGTATTTATAAGATCTCTACAAATATACAAAACAATAATAACAGCTACATATTCCCACATCTGCTGAGCATTTCAGAATGTCCTGGGTGTCCATGAAGGAAGCTGTTCTTAAAGCTATTGTTCTTAATATGTTTTTATCTTGTGGACATAAGCAATGGGCACAGACTCTATTTGCAGTATTTACAAAGGGCTTAGTGCTCCGAGGCTTGAATTCTATGTATGATTTGGGATCTGAAAGGGAAGATACATTTTTGAAAAGTTGCTGCAGATATGACATAAGCAAGAAAGGCTTCTATGCTTTTAAAAAATATATTTTTGTTAGACTTGAAAAACTATCATGACAGGCTGGTAATGAGTCCTGGGTCAAAGGTTAACAAATATTTATAGCTATTTTTATAGTTTCCTTTTTGAAAAAGTATGAAAAATTAACAAACATGTTCCATCAACCAGTTTCTTCTGACAATAATGAGCAGCACATAAATAAACTGCATGTACACACAGGGAGTTCACAGCCTCATTTCATTACTGGAGCCATAGCTTATGCTGATCACAGCGCATCGCTACGACTTTCCACACCACAGCCTTCTACTGCATGGGCTGTGTGGAAATGTGACTCCACACATCGTTACTTGGACGTAATTATGAATGAGAGGAGGACAGGGTTTTGAAAGTATTTGGAATCTGTTGAGTGAGAGTCCCAAATGAAAAGAGCAAGTAGTTGGAGTGAAAACTATTTCAACTGCTGAACATAATTGTCTAGCTCTAGCTACAAAAACTGAAAGTTTTATTTTCTCTCCACAATTTTAAACTCTCTCTACAAGTTTCCCTTCCTCGCTCTGTGTGTCATTCTTCACATATATCACTTTTCTTTCTTTCTTATTATCCTTTTGCTGAACTCGGGATCACTTTCAAGTGTTCTTCCTTTTTTTTTTTTATAGGTGGGGGGTAAGGCTGTTCAGAGGACAGTATCTACAAAAAGGATTTCTGTTTCTGTCTTTTTCTGGAGGCAGATAGGAAAAGATCAAGGTAGTTCTTGGGGGCTTTTTAACTCCACAGCCATAGTATATGCCACACACAATATGTTGTCAAAATAGGCTTCAGCAAAGGAATGTGCGACTGTTGTTCTTTGTGGCTGCTAAATAAAGTTTCCTAATCTTGTGAAACCAAAGTAATTCTGCTTTTTTCTGTCACATGAAGTATGGGATTCTAAAGTTAGGTACGTGGCAACATTTGCTACAAAATGTCCTGATTATGCATCTTAATGTTTTAACTGGTGACTAGATGGAATACTGATGGCCTAGTTAAAACAGCGCTTTTAAGAAGTAATGACTAATTTTCCTCTTCAATAGGTCTTTTATTACACTTTGAAGAGGTTCCAAGCTCACGCCTGATCTCCTTCCCTCCCCTACCGATGGAAACTTGTGCCAAATGCGTTGGTTATATCACCTCTTCCTCACCGCCAGCCTGAATTTACTCCTGGCCAGTTCATTCTTGTGACAACTTTGTCGCTCAGCTCCCCTCTTACTGTTTCGTGGTTGCCGTAACTTGCTGGGGGCTGTGCAGATGATCGGCGTTCTCGAATCCCCGAGCCAGGTGTGCAGCCTACCTAGGGAGCCGGCACGTTATTATCAGGTTGCTCAAAGCCCGGCGCCCGCTGCTGCCCCTGGTGCTCTCCCCGTCCGGGAAGGCAACCCCTGCTGGGCACCGTGTCCCTGGGCGCCCTCCCTCTCCGGCCCGGGACGCCCGGAGTGGCGTTGGGCGCGGCAGCCCATCCC
>NW_010188206.1:608-990 GCF_000695765.1 Mesitornis unicolor | reverse complement strand
CCCAACCCCCCCGGGCTGTCCCCAACGTCCCCAAACGTCCCGCAGTGGTGAAGGTGCCCATCCTGGCCCGCCTGGAGGCGCTGCGGGACGAGGAGCTGGACGAGCGCAGGGAGAAGCGGCGGCGCCAAGCGGCCGAGGATGAGGCCAAAGCCACCGAGCGCGGCCCTGAGGACAAGGACAGCCCCGAGAGCCAGGTCAGGGGCACCCCAACCCCCCTGGATAACTGGGAACCCCTCATGGGCAACTGGGTGTCAACTGGGAGCATCCTGGGTTAATGGGGAGGTCCTTGGGTCAACTGGGAGCACCCTTGGGTCAACTGGGTGTCAACTGGGAGAATCCCTGTGGTCAACTGGTAGCACCCTTGGGTCACGTGTGAACCCCT
>NW_010188206.1:0-480 GCF_000695765.1 Mesitornis unicolor | reverse complement strand
CCGACCCGTGGGTCAACTGGGAGCCCCAATGGTCAACTGGGGTCAACTGGGAACCCCCCCCTGGGGCAACGGGGAGCACCCCTGGGTCAACTGAGAGCGTCCATGGTCAACTGGGTATCAACTGGGAAGCCCCCTCGCAGTAACTGGGAACACCTCACGTTAACTGGGAGCCCCCATGGTCAACTGGGGTCAACTGGGAAGCCCTTATGGGGCAACTGGGGTCAACTGGGAACCACCCTGAGGCAACTGAGAGCACTCCTGGGTCAACTGGGAATTGGCAACTGGGTGTCATCTGGGAGGCCCTTGGGTCAACTGGGTTTCCCTATGGTCAACTGGGGTCAACTGGGAGCCCCACCATGGTCAACTGGGAACCCTTATGGTCAACTGGGAGCAACCTGGGTCAACTGGGAACCCCTCATGGTCAACTGGGAACACCCCCTGGGGCAACTGGTGTCAACTGGGAGGTCCTTGGGTCAACTG
>NW_010188205.1:5653-6379 GCF_000695765.1 Mesitornis unicolor | reverse complement strand
GAGGCGTGGAGTCGGTTGCCTCTTCCTGCAACATTACATTATCCTCAAATGTCACCCTTAAGCCCAACATGTTTCAAGAGAGTAAGCACCAAAAACTGCACCATGGTAAGGAAGAGCAGAAATCAGACAACTAGCACCATGACAAGTTCCATGTCAATCTTTAAGGTTGTATATAATACAATACTCAAAATGTGTGTGCATTGTAAGTAATTAATTCCTAAAGCTGTTTCCTAACTATGAGTTGAGGCTTGTCGCCCATTCCTAACCATATAAGATGTACAAAAACACAGTTTAATAGCCACGTGAGCAGAGGGACAGGTGAACATAACTTAGCAATATATAGCTTAAAATAGTACTTAAGTTTTTTTTTCTTTTTTAAAAATCTGAACTAGAACTTTGATAGACTGCTTCATACGCACTTGTACATGGTACAGATGGACTGGACCAAGTTCTGAAGGTCAGATTCATAGAATCTTTTGGGTTGGAAAAGACCATTAAGATCATCAAGTGCAACTGTTAACCTAACACTGCCAAACCCACAACTAAACCGTGTCCCTAAGCACCACATCTACATGTCTTTTAAATACCTCCAGGGACAGTGGTGACTCAACCACTTTCCTGGGCAGCCTGTTCCAGTGCTTGACAAGACTTTTGGTAAATAAGTTTTTCCTAATATCCAATCTAAACCTCCCCTGCCACAACTTGAGGCTGTTTCCTCTCGCCCTC
>NW_010188205.1:0-4796 GCF_000695765.1 Mesitornis unicolor | reverse complement strand
TCCCTACACAGCCTCACAGCAGCCTTGTTGTCCTCTTGAGTTGCCTGCCCCTTATTCCAAAGGTCATAAACTTCCCCCCTCCCCTCCAAGTTCCAGCCAAAGCTCTCTGTTCAGCCAGGCCAGTCTTCCCCACCAGCTCATCTTTCAGCACATGGGCATGGCCTGGTCCTACACCTTCAAGATTTCCTTCTTGAAGAGTGTCCAGCCTTCCTGGACTCCTTTGCCCTTTGGGACTGCCTCCCCTTTGTCTTGAGCTTTTTAACCTTGAAGTAGCATGGTTCAGGAGGAACAGCAGTTGTTATAATTTGCTGACTGCTACAGGTTCCTAGTCTCCTGCCACATTAGCTCCAATTCAACACTTTGAAAAGTGTGTGTTACAATCCTATTTCAAGGATCAAGAACCCAATAAGTCCCCCTTACTAGATCTTTGCTTTGACAAAGGCTCTTTTCAAATTAATTTCATGAAGCCAAGTTACATGAAAGCTGAGTCAGACTATCAGACAATCCTTTTCAAATCACTGCACTTCCTCAGGTGTCCTGAGATCCCTAGCTAGATTTACCAATAAATAACAGATTTCACATTGGGGAACCAACATCTAACAAATCACTCAAAGAAAGCATAATTTTCATATAATACGCTAAAAAATCTGGAGGCAATTATTTTAACCTTATTTGGATAATTAAAAAGTTAGAACAGGAAGTACCTCACTTCAAGGTTTTTCTACTATATCACTTACTACTTGCACAGGTCAGCAAGCTGCTACTTGATATGAGTTTTATCAGTTCTTTATGGGCAGTGTCTTGTAACGAGAATGAAATTCAGCTCGTGTTTCAAAAAATAGACAAGATAGCCTTGAACACCTCTGGTACCTAGTGATCCTTCATTTTTTTGGCAGGAAGAAAACTACCTGGCTAACTGGCTTAAGATACCATGCTGCAGGACAGGAGACAGACAAATACTGGAAGGCAAACAGTAGGTATGATTATGCACAAAGTTACTCCTACTGGGCCTGAATACTCAAAAGTGTTCTTTTTCCATTAGTGGTATCTTCGAGGAGTTTGAAAAACTTAAGTGTAGGATAACATGGACTGGGAAAGGCTAGAACATTTGATATAATTTGCTTTAAGAGCATGAAACCCTGTGAACAGAAGTCTCCACATTGTTAGCCCAGCATCAGGACATACAGCACTTCAGACAGCTTGATAAGTCTGGTTCCCACCCAATTCAAGACCTAAAGCCTCCAAAGTCTTAAATTTCCTTCCAGTCCTCTCCAAACACAGGCCTTAGTCTTGGAGAGAGACAACAGGCTTTTGAGGTTACCACCGTACATCACAGATTCACACTGTTACCTGACATTTTGGGTAGGGTTCCACCTCTCAGATGGCAGCTCTCCACTTTGTGGGTCATCTACAGGTGGGTGAAGAATTGAAATACATACATCTCCATTCTGCAAGACAGAAATGAAAGTTGAGAATAGCCTGGCTTGAGGCAGAGGTCTGATGATTCAACTCCAACACTGACTAGGCTCTGAGCAGTTTAACCTTGTTGACATGGACTCTCCAAGTACCACTAAAAATACATGCAAGAGCCAGAAACATTTCTCAATTCTTCCTGGGTCTAATGTATTTATATGTTCAAAAGTTTCCCTTGCTAAACAGGATTAGTGGTACAAAATCTCAAGTCAAGAGGTTTAGAGACTGTAGTAAAGCAAGCAAAAACTAGAAATAAAGTCATATAAAACTAAATTAGTCTCTAGCTAGCAAGTACTGTCACAGTGATAGGAAGTGAGCTTTAGTCACAAGAGACCCAAAATAGGATTAAAAAACCCTACCCCTCAGTGGTAGCTGAGTCAGCTACAGAAACTTTTAAATTGACAAGTTTAGCACTCTACTCAAGACAATGCTTCTCCCAGGACACAAGGAGGTTGAACAGATAGTGCAGGGCAAGCTCAGACTACTCCCATAGGACACAGCTGTTTGAAAGTTCAGGTGAAAAAAGTAGGAGATGCTTTCTGAAGGTTTCACTGAAAATCCCTTCCAACATTCAAGAGGAAGAATATGTCGGCAGCATATGGAAACCATACAGCCATGTAATTCTCCATCTGTGTTCTACACACCGGTATTACAGCCTGAATATAGATTTAAAGCTCCATAATGTCTACCATCTATAAACACTTTTAAAAGCCTGTAAAACAAATTCTCCATCAGCAACAGCACTCTGACATGATTACTTTGTAGGAGTGCTGTAGCAACATTCATCACAGCTGATATCCTCCACTGAAGTTAACTCCAGGGGCTCATGGGGTCTCAATGCTTTACTGCAGGATGGGGTGAAAATGCAGATGGAGCCTGAGGCTGGCCAGCAGATGTTGGCTTCTCCAGGCCCTGCTGGCTTGCTGCCTCTTGCAGCCAGCTGCTGGGATGACTTATGAGTTCCCAGGGACAGCCCCACACCTTCAGATTGCACAGCCTCAGCTGATGGGCAGCACTCACGCTGTCCCTTGTCACCCTGATCCAAGGTACAGGTTGATAATAGGAACAAGAGAGAAGTTGCAGATCAGTTCTGTTCAAGACCACAAGCTACCAGTTCCCCACACACCTGGTCTCAGATACATCCTGAGGACCCTCCAACACTGCTCAATGCACAGGAGCCAGAACAAAGTAACACTGCTCACAGTAATAGCATCCATGCATTTGAGCCTGAGCCAGTGATCACAGATAGCAACAGCTTACCTGAAGTGCCTCCCAAAACATTTCAACTCTCCTTGATTAAAAATGGCATTTGTTTCATAGCCAAACAAGATCCTGCTTCAACATTGGAGGCTTGTGATTAATACCCAGATTTCAGTAGCTCACTAACCCTGCCAGGTATGCTAATTTAGCAAGCCCTCATAATTTTGAAGCAGAGTGTTTTTCTGTTGTTGTTGTTGTTGTTTTCTTTGGGTGTTTTTTGGTGGGTTTTTTGTTTGGGTTTTTTTGTGTTTTTTTTTTAATGTTATTTTGTTTTGTCAAGAATACAATGAAAAACAGCAACATAGCACCTGGAGCTGCTGAATACCTAAGCACCCACTTATGTTGCTGAAACAGTTTACCTTAACAAGGCAGTTTCTCTTTAAGGACTCTAACAGGCTTGTGCAGTCCAGAAAATATTTTTTAAATAATATAATTTTAAGGTGAAGCTAACCTTATTAATGTTATATTATTTTCACAGTCTATTCTGGTTTTATTCATAATTTCCGTAAGTTTACCCAGTTTCTCCTTTAACCATCTCCTGGGAGAATGCAGCACTGGTGGCCAGGAGAAGCTATTGTTGCACTCAGGGAAGTTCCTCATGTGATCAGGTAAGCAGCATGTGGCCAAGCAGATATTTGGCAATATAAAAATATAGAGGGAAGCAAGAATGTGAGAAGTTTCCCTCTTGCAACAATCAATGTTACATGTTTGGGAATTCAAGCAGGGCAGCACTGCATTACAGAGTCTGGAAGGGGGAAGGTGTCATGGGGCCTGATGAGATCAGCACAAGGTTTTGGGATCACTGTAGTCAGTGAAAGAGCCTTTCCCCACATACATTTTTGAAAGATATAAACAAAGAGGATAGGTTATTCACATCTGCTAATGGGAAATAGCCTATACTTCTATTAGGACTGAGAACCTATGTCATAAAAATAAAAACTAAGTCTTGAATGCAGTTTTACCTAAATTCAACTAGATGACCCAAGTAAACTGAAGGTGGGGAAAACATACAAGTTACTCAAGTCTCATTGCTCAGAACTGGAAAGTCAGCCCCAACCTATCCATCTGGTCCCAGCAGCAGATTCTGTAAACTGCTACTTTCTTTCATCTTTCTTACACTGAAAGACTTTTCCCCCCTTCCTGACAAATCCTCAAACCTCAAGCCCTTTGCTGATTTATTCTCAGTTTCATTTGGAGTTATTCCAATGCCTCATCTTCATTGCTTAAATGTTGTTTCCAAAACTGCCTGCAAGCCACTTCAGATTCCCTCGGCTCCAAGAAATACTGCTATGAACACAAAGTACTAAGCTGAGAGCTGGAGTATTTGAAGAGTAACCCCAAAATATACCCATCAAGTTCTGGTGTAGGTTATCTTCCTACCTTCAGTTGTTTCTAGAGCCAATTTTTTCATCTTTCCCACCAAGACTGAGAAAGGTACTTTCCAAGACTCATTTTGTACATACCATTTTGGTAAAGATTTCCCACTCACCTCCTGCATGAGAATTTCTAGATTCAGAATCAATATCCACAGTATGGATCTGCAGGTCTCAAAGTTGTCTTTATTTATAGCTCAAACTCCCACGTAACTGAAATGGAGCCTTAAAGAGAAACATCATCCTTGGCTACATGCAAGATTTGGTGCCAAGTCCAAAATTCAAGTCAGAAGACTTTCATATGACTGATTTCATTATGTCCCTGGGCTTAGGGCAATCCTCCTGAACAACCAGTAATTAAAGCCAATTGCTATCTTGTTTTGCACTGAAGTTTGGAAAGGCTTTTGGCCATTTATTACCAAGTCATCAATGCTGTTTTCACCGTGACATTTGAAGCACGCTCATTCCAGTCTGGGCATTTAGCAGCAACAACCCAAGCCCAAGGCATCAACTGAAGCCATAATTTCTTTACAGCAAGGAAGAAAAGTGACATTCCTGTTTTGAAGTGGACCCAAAGGAAGCCTACAGAACCTCTCATAGGAAGACCTGTGATTAGGTAATAGAGCTGCACCAACAAGAACATTTTTGAAAGGCCTTTAGCTCCTCAAACTATTCAAGCAGTAGTCTTAG
>NW_010188204.1:5793-6124 GCF_000695765.1 Mesitornis unicolor | reverse complement strand
CCCTCCCCGCCCGCAGGGGAAGCGCGGAGCGGGCGGTTCAGGCGGTGTTCACCCCCTCCCCCCCCTCATTAAGATAGGACTTTATGCAGAACATCTGTAAGGGAAGGCAAAATAAATGACAACACTTTTACACCACTTCCTACTTAACTTTCCTTTTTATGTGGTTGCTCTGGATTTTCCGACGCTTTGTAGTGTTCGAATCTTGTTTGGGTGTTTGTACATGTAATACTCTGCCCACTCCAGCTTCTTTTAGATTTTCTTTCTCTCTGTTTTCTCTTTTTTTTTTTTTTTTGGTTTCACCCCCTTTCTCATCCCGCCCCAGCGTGCAGAG
>NW_010188204.1:3560-5752 GCF_000695765.1 Mesitornis unicolor | reverse complement strand
AGGATTTGTGCTGCCTGAGCCAGGGCAGGGGCAAGCGGCTGCACAAGGCATTAATCGCGCCTGGGCTTTGCAGGAGCTGAACTCCACGGACGGTGCACCCACTTATTCGCTCTTAAAATCTCCCCCATTCTCCTTCCAGCCCGTCGCCTTCCTGTCTCCACTGAACAGCATTTTTCCCTGACCTGGGATCCGGACAATTGTCCTTAATGGTATTTAAAGAAAACACGGATTAAACACTCATTAATGCTTTTCTCCCTTATTTAGACTGTATCGTCAGAAGCCAGGGTGCCCTGTGCACAGAGCGGGTATCGAGTCACTCTAACGAGGAAAAGGCTCTTTGATGGAGTGAGGGGGTGACTTCCCCGGCCCCCGAGGTGATTTGGGAGCCCGAATGCACTCGATGAACAGGGGAACTACTTTCCCGGCTGAATTTAAGCTGCCAAACCCCCCCGAGAACTGGTGCCGAAGTGGTGAGAAAGTTAATAAACTCGCTGGGAGCGCCTTCCCCTTCTCATCCAGAGATGATCCAAGTGATGCCCCGGGTCCCTCTCTATTTTGTCCTACCCCATCTCCCTTTTATTTAACTGAAATAATTCCCTCCGCTGCCGCTTTCCGAGACCGCCTGTGAGCGTTTTAGCTCCCCTTTAAGTCCTTGCCATTGAATAAGCGGCCGCAGCAACAGGTGAGTGAGGGTTTTTCAGGGGTAGGAGGTGGTGGCCCCCTCTCGGGGGGGGCTACAGGCACCGAGCCACCCCGGCGCGCATCGACCGCAGGGATGGATGCTCCGCTCCGCTCCCGCTCCGCGCCCCGCAGCCCGGCGCCGGGGGCGAGCCTGGCGGCTCCCCAGCAAAACCTGCTTGGAGGAAAAAAAAATAATAAAAATTAAAAATTAAAAAAATTTAAAAATACAAAATCAAAAACTCAAACCTTTCCCCTCTAATCCCAGTTCCAGAACGGATGAAAGCAGAGCGAGAGCGACACAAATGTCGTTTACACCTGCGACGCAGAGCTGGCTGTATTCGGCTCCGCTCACCTTTAATTGGAAATCTTTTCCGTCTGCCCCAACTCCCGGATCATCTGGGTTTAATAAATTTTCACATCACCCCTGCTGCTCCAGAGAAACACCGTGGGAGCAGTCGGCTCTGCCCTTGTTCCTGACTCCCAGCAGAAGAGTCATTACCGCGGGAGCGAGAGTGGCCTGGGACTTGTTTTTAGGCCAGAGGAAAAGGGTGGGAGGCCGGGGAGAGAGAAACCTGGCCATGAAGTGGGGGCTGTAAAGCTTATATATGTGTATACACACACGTACTTATGTACAGAAAAGCGAGGAGCAAGTGCAAGATCGAAAGCAGAGCCTGTCTTTTCTGCAGCCACGTGTGCCATTAAAAGCAAATAATTCAAAGTAGTTTTAAACTATAAAAACATGGGATCTTTCCCCTTCTGTTACTTTTTCTTTTTTTTGGAGGGGGGGAATACAGATCCCGTCTCCCCTTCTCAGATGACCTCGAAGGACCGGTTTTTTCACTTTCCCATGTGTGCGCGTTTGCGCTTTCCGGAAATCAATCTAAAGTTTGTTCAAAATCCTAAACTGAAAATAAAACAGCGCTGCAAAACCTCCCACGCCCTAAAGACAGAGAGGTGCCCTTTTTTTTTTTTTTTAATTTCCATCTTGTTCTGTTCCCCACGGAAATGATGTCCGGAGGGTTTTGCCGAGTCTTGCGTGGATGTGGATGATGTACGGAAAGGAGCTTTCTGGTGAAGCGCAGGGGGCTGCCGGTGCCCCAGCGGGCCAGGGGCTGTCGGATGGGGCTGCCCAGAGCCCCTAGAGTGTGGAGGTGAGGGGAGCCCCCGGTCCTCCCCACCCCGGCTCCCCCGACCGGCTCAGCTTCCCCTCGGGGAGTTGTCCCCTTGCAACTGGGAGAGCTGGGAAGCGATGGGGAAGGGTGAGAGGACTTTCTCCCTCCAACAACATCTTGTGAAGAGCCGCTTGGATGGGGCCCGCAGCCCACGTCGGGTGTCAGCTTTAGGCTGGCTGAAGCGGCCAAGTTCTTCAACGAAATTTGCTGCTACACAAAAGTTTCCGAAGGCGGAGCGGGCACATTTCGGCTGCATTTTGCAGCCCCCATATGAGGGCAGAGGGGTGAAGCCCTCCCCTTGCCCTGCACAGGGAGATGCCGGGGTCAAATATACAGAGG
>NW_010188204.1:2978-3198 GCF_000695765.1 Mesitornis unicolor | reverse complement strand
TGGCGCTGGCCGGGCCGGGGTCGTGGGGGTTCGCTTGGGCTGGGGACTGGTACTAAAGGTGGCGAACGGGCAGGAGTTGTCTGCTGCCTCCTCTTCTCTGCCATGTATCTCCTGCCTTGGGGTGTGCGGGGGGATGGGGGGGGCGGTTATAGCTCTTTTTAATTGAAACCTAGTAAGGAAAATAGTAATGGATACCAGGCTCCGATGGAGAATACGTGTC
>NW_010188204.1:2719-2943 GCF_000695765.1 Mesitornis unicolor | reverse complement strand
CTTTAAGAAGCCAATTCTTCTTCTCTGTCATTTCGCTATTGACAGCAGCCCCTATTAGATTTACCATGTCCTTTGGCAACAGCTGGTCCGTCCCTCTCCGCACCCCCACATCAATCGATGACCGGGTGACTTGATGGCATCTTGAAGAAAACGGGAGCAAAAAGTGTGTGTCGGGGTCGGTGCCGGCGGCTCCCCGGTTCGCCCCCCCGCCGCCCCCCCGTGTG
>NW_010188204.1:0-2702 GCF_000695765.1 Mesitornis unicolor | reverse complement strand
GGAGGAGACCCCGGTGAGGGAGTGGGGGGGGGTAGAGATGGGAAAGGCTCCGGCTCTGGGTTGTTAAAGAACACGGCTGATGGTCAAAGCAGATAAAATCAGTTTCTGTGCCGGGTGTCCGCAGTGCCTTGGTCTGCAGGGAGGCAAAGGGGGGGCAATGCCGCATCTGGAGGGCTGCTGCGGGAGGAACCGTCCCTCCTCGGTACTGTTGTTATGGTGTGTGTGTGTTTAAATAATTGAATAAACGTACCCACTCCTTCCCTCTTTCTCCCTCGCACGCAGACACACACACAAAGACAGCATTGAAAAGACAGATCTGTTTGACTATAGGAAACGACAATTATTGCTACTTCCTGAGCAGCAAAATGTACGTATAGACTGGCTATTTAGAAATAAAAACCCAAACGTTATCCAAATAGTGAACTCTATTTACTATTTCTGCTTGGTCAACGGTGGTGGAAGCAGAAGGATTGGGTGGAGAGAGGGAGCAGGACTTGTATTTTGCCTCTACCAGCAACACACCAGTGAGAAGAACAAGGCTGGGGTGGGTGGGAAGGGCTGGGGGACTGTGTGTGTATGGGTGAAGCTTTCTGGCAAGGAGAAACTGAGTGGTGCAAAAACGCCTCAAAAAGGGTAAAAGGGATGTGAGATGGGGAAGGCAGAGGACCAACTCTAAATCTTGCTATGTCCTGAACTGTCTCGGCTGGGAGGTGGAGGGGAGAGCTGCGGGAGGCGGCTCTGGGTGCTCCTTTATTTTATTTTCCCGTCGGTGACAAAGTGGAAGCAACTGGAGAGTGCCAGACCGACTGGGGATGGAGACAAGGTGAACACAGGTCTTGCTGGGGGGAGAAGAGGAACTAGGGCAGGGCAGGTGATGTGAACATCAATGATGTTTGTGAGGGGAGGGAAAGATCACAATCCTGGAGCCCTCGTGTTTGGGCTCCCACCAGAGCTGGCACCTGGCAGGAGCCGGGCCAGTCCGTGGGGGCCCAGGAGGAGCAGAGAGCCGGGGGCTGTTTGTGGCAGAGGAAAGCAGGGAAGGGCAGGTCAGCTGCCAGCGCTGCGGTGCCCCGGGATGGGGGGATGGTGCTGTGTGACTACAGTGGCTCTGCCATGGTCATGCTGTGCAGCTCCCCGCCCCCTCCCCGAGCTGGGAAGAGCTGAGCAGCCCTTCCTAGAGGGATGCATCCCAGTGAGGGCTGGTGAGTGAGAAACTTCTCCAACTGCCGCATTTCCTCTCTTTTTAACCCAGTGCTCCAACAAGGTGTGTGTAACACTGCCTCCGGGCTCCTCTCAGCGCTGCAAAGCCCTGAGCTCAGCTGCTCCGCAAAGGGGACCTGACCCTCCCTGCTCCACACCTCTACTTCTGCTTGGAGACTTGGGAACAGTCCCTTTCATTGCAGTGGGACACGATGGGGCCCAGCTTGCTCAGAGAGATACATGGTGCTTTTTTCTGCTTGCTATTTCTAATGCCTTGGCATGCTTTTTGGGAGCCTGGGCAGGTTATTTTGCAAAGTTTTTGGCCCAGGCTTTCCATGAAATTCAACTGGCGATTGGAGGCAGAGCTTTGCCAAAGGGAAAGGCAAAGAGCTGCTACAGTGACCCTTCCCTCTCCCCATGGCAGTTTATATAGTTCAAGTATATAGACTCACTCCCTAAGGGACCTGCTTCATTATGCTTGCAACCTGCAGGGCTGCTCTGGGAAGGAGCTGCATCAGCACGGCCCCCATTTACTGACACCTTTTTCTGGGCTGGGGAAGGGCCTGCACAGGGTGGGGAAGAGTTTCCCCTCAAAAGAACTGTGTAATCGCTGCTCACCAGACGCCCCCCGTGCTCCAGCCGGTATTTACTGCAAACCTGCCAAAGTAAACCAGCTTGCTGCATTTTATTTCGGATAAACACACCGCAGCCACAGTGGGGTGTTGCATTTCGAAGGGCTGGAGATGGAGTGGAGGCTGCGGCACTGGGGGAAAGGGAGCGAGGAGAGGGATGAACCCTGCTGGGTGTGGAGTGGCTGGCAAGCAGGATAGGTCCAGGCCCCTAGGGATGCCTGGGACCAGCAATGTGATAAGGAAATGTATAGATAAGATGCAAAACCCTACTTATGTTGTGCGCATTGGCTCTGCTTGCCATGCACCAGGGCTTGTCCTCTCCTGCAGAGCACCCACAAGCACCCAACGCATGTTGGGGGTGCAAGGGACACCGCAGGTTTTACTGTCAGAGCAGGGAATTATGGTGTACCCCAGGGCACGAATCCCTCCTGGTTGCATGCACCTACACATCTCCAAGTACAGACACAGAGACTATGTAGCACCCACACAGCCACTCCACACATGCCTCAAAGCTGCTCCCACAGGCCTGGGAGAGGACATGTGGGCCCAAAAGCTGGGCTGCCTTTATTTTCCTCTTGCCTCCTTCCTCCAGCTGGCTCTTAGGGCCACCAGGAGAGAGCCAGAGCCTCTCTCCTCCCACATCTCCAACACTCACGCACAGGGCAGGCTTGCTGCATGCCCCGAGTTCCCATGCAAACACTAAAAGTTGCTTAGGAAGGTGAAATCCGAGCAAGCGGGGCTCTCCCAGCCGCTCAACCACCAAAGGCCCAAGGTCCGGCCTGCTCCGCTTTCCCTCTGGCCTGGCTTGAACCAGGGAAAACCCAGCGAGGTGCTGGCGCTGAGGAGCTGGGGCTGGGGAGGGTGGGAGCC
>NW_010188203.1:750-1030 GCF_000695765.1 Mesitornis unicolor | reverse complement strand
GTGTGGGGTGCAGGGGGGGCGGGTGTGCGACGGGTACGGGGGGTGCGACGCGTGGTGAAAGCGCATTGGGGGTGCAAGGCGCCGTGCGTGGGGCAGCTCGGTGCAAAACGCAGCGTGCACTGCCCCAAAAAATGGTGCACGGGGGGTGCAGTGCACCAGGAATTGGCACCTTAGTGCAAAATGCACCATGAACTGCCCCAAAAATGATGCACAGGGGATGCAATGCACCAGGAATGGGGCGGCTCAGTGCAAAATGCACCAGGAATGGACCCCTCAGTGC
>NW_010188203.1:362-610 GCF_000695765.1 Mesitornis unicolor | reverse complement strand
GCAGTGCAATGGGTAGGGGCTCCTCGGTGCAAAATGCACCAGGAATGGGCACCTTAGTGCAAAATGCACCAGGAATGGGGCAGCTCAGTCTAAAATGCAGCGTGCACTGCCCCAAAAATGGTGCACGGGGGGTGAGATGCACCAGGAATGGGGCCCTCGGTGCAAAATGCACCAGGAATGGGGCCCTCAGTGCAAAACGCAGCGTGCACAGCCCTGAAAGTGCACGGTGCAAGTGCACGGGGGGTGCA
>NW_010188203.1:0-344 GCF_000695765.1 Mesitornis unicolor | reverse complement strand
GGCCCCTCGGTGAAAAATGCACCAGGAATGGGCACTTTAGTGCAAAATGCACCAGGAATGGGGCAGCTCAGTCTAAAATGCAGCGTGCACTGCCCCAAAAATGGTGCACGGGGGGTGAGATGCACCAGGAATGGGGCCCTCGGTGCAAAATGCACCATGAACTGCCCCAAAAAATGGTGCAGGGGCAGCTCGGTGCCTGCACGGGGGGTGCAGTGCAATGGGTAAGGGCCCCTCAGTGCAAAACGCACCAGGAACGGGCCCCTCGCTGCAAAACGCAGCGTGCACAGCCCCGAAAGTCCCCAAAAAAGGCCCCTCCCCCTCACACGCGCGCGCACCGCGCCCCC
>NW_010188202.1:2409-3197 GCF_000695765.1 Mesitornis unicolor | reverse complement strand
TAATAGACACCCACAACAGTGTCACCCCTGAGACAGGAAGAAGAAATGCAGATCCACCATGAGAAATGCAGCTCACGGTTCCTTCATCAACCCCTCACCACCAAGATGAAGCACAGGTTTCTGGTCTTAACTCGCAGAGTCTGTCAGTATACTTTCAGGTCCCAATCACCTGGTTAGGTACACAAGGGATGAGGCTGCTCATCTTCACCCGGCTTCAGATTAAATGCTTTTCTGAACAATTAAATGTTCTCAAACAGGACTGGGCTCTGTCAATCTTCCCACCCAAAGAGACAGTCAGATTTACTACCACATCCACAGGGAAAACCAGGGAAACCAGTGAGTGGACTGAGAGACTCTGTCAAGAGAGATGACACCTAAAGGCCTGAGATTTAAGGATGATGTCCTCAGGACCATGTACATAACAGACCTGCAATCTCCAGCTGTTTCCAAATATTATGGTGGACACCCTATGGCATCCTATTGCTACACGTGCATCAGTCAAGCATTTGGGGGGCCATGATATGCCACGCTTCAGCTGCAAGTTATGCTACCCTCAGCAAATTTGCAGATGACACCAAGCTGTGTGGTGCAGTTGACACACTGGAGGGAAGGGATGCCACCCAGAGGGACCTGGACAGGCTGAAGAGGTGGGTTAACGGTTGGACTTGATCTCAAAGGTCTTTTCCAACCTAAACTCTTCTATAAATGGCATTTTATATAAGAAACCAATTTGTGGAAATTTGCTCCCTAGTTAGGAAAAAAAAAGCAACTGGTGAAGGTCACTTAAG
>NW_010188202.1:0-2263 GCF_000695765.1 Mesitornis unicolor | reverse complement strand
CAGGAATGAAAAGCCTCACTGACATCTGACACATCCCCAGATTTTCAGGAGGGATGTATAAACAGGAAAGGCCATGCACGAGTGCTCAGAACAAGAGGCAGCAGGTAAAAAGGATAACTGGAGCTTAGTCCACACTGGCTTTAAACTCATCTACATATTTATAGCTATTGCTTCAGCTGCTTTCCAGAGGAGATATCTGCAGTGCAGCTGTAACCCATCACGCCCATTTGACAGCAGACTAAACACTTACACCTGCATTTCCATTTAGCTGTGCTTTGAATGTTGATTCCATTTATCACATAAAAGGGCAGCTGGGGACTCTTTAAGTAGCAAAAAGCTCGGAGAAGCGATTCACCTCTGTCTCCAGAGCTGCCTTACTGCCAAGCTCTGTCTCTCAGCAGAGCCCTGCTTTCTCTTAAAACAGCTGTAGAGATGTGGAATGGGCTTTATGTCAAAACACACCTTGATTTATACCGCTTCTGAGCTTCATTAAGGCAGACTGACTTTTCAGCATTTTCAGCTGAGTTCATCACAACAATTTATTCAATAAACCATGAGACAAGCGTACTAAAACATCTTCAGAAGCCTTCAGAGGACTTCCTTCAGGGCAGCCAGCTGTATGTGCAGGCTACACACTCCCTAGTTTCTTGGATCATTTCCACAAAGGGTTAAGTGTTCAGCAAAGCCAAGTTGTGCACTTCTTTTCAGTGAAGAAATTAAATTTCAGGTCAGTCAGCCTTTCTGTATCACTGTTCTGCAAGGAGCTGTATTTGTTGCATTCCCACATTGACAGGTGTGCAATAAGATTATTCAGCAAAACGAGCAGAACTGCTTTCAAATAAGTGAGAAGTTCATGCAATATATTTATTTTTTTAAATACAAGCTGGGCCATTCTGGTCTCTGAACTCCCACCAGGTCAAGATGAGTTTATGCAACCATAGAAGGAAATTCATACAGCAAATATCAACTTCATTACATGGGAGCAAACAGCTGCTATAAAACGGGGATAGATTTGAACCAGTCAGAGATTGAGACATCAGTGCCTGGAACCCAATTTTTATCTTGGTTTTTGACACACTAATTCACACATCTTATTCCTTTACAGGGGGATCTGTCATGGGCCTCAAGTGAGCAGAAATTAAATTACTTGCAAGAAAGCAGGCTAGAGAATTTGAGAGATTATTTTTGGAGGGGTAAACTTAACCATGATCAAGCTTCCCAGGTTTCTATGATCTGATATGTTTTATTACCTAGTTCACACACACAACGTCACGTCAGAATGGGCACACAACAGTCAGATATGTTGCAAAAGCTCACATTCACTTCCAGTTATTTCCAACTCACTTTGCAAGGTTACTTACACTCTTCTGATGAATTCTACAAAAACTTGTGTATGGAGCCAGGAACTTTGTGGATACATTTTCATGAGGACAAGAAATGAGAATGCTTTTCTAGAGGAAAAAAGAGAAAAAGAATCAGAAGTGTTCTTGGTCCTACTGAAACACAGAGCCTGCAAGATCTGGACCCAGCTGTGGTCCCTCATAGCCTGAAGACTGATGGGAGGTGCAGCCCTGGGCTCATCTCCTTACACCTCCTCAAGACGTAGACCCTGGGTGGCCAGGGATGGCTGCTATGGCCTGGCCAGTCATGACACACAGCCCTAGCCAGACTGTGGGATGCTACAGACCAGCTCCAGGGCACTGCACAGGTGGGATACCCAGGACAGCTGGGCAGGACCACACAGGATCAGGTGACAGCTTTAAGCTGCTGCTACTATGACTGGTGTAAGAGTACTGCCTCTTCACATGTGGAAGGCAGTTATTGACCCCCGCACACCCCGAGTGCTGGCACCTTGGTGACTTCCCCAACCGCAAAGCCCTCGGAGGCAGCAATATCAGGGAGGCCCTCGGTGCTAAGCCCACGGCGGGTCAGGCTGCCGTACAGGGTCGGCTTCCCTGCGGAGAGAGCAGCCATCAGTTCCGTCAACCTTCAGACCACAAAACACCCTCAACTCACCTTCCTCTCACCCGCTCCAAACCCACAGGGCCCCCCAGCCACGCTCAGCTTCTCCTAGTCTACTGGGCCCCTCAACTGCCATCACTCCCTCCTAAATCACAGGGCACCCCCAACCACTCTTATTCTCCTGTAACCCAGAGGGCTCCCACAACGTCCTTTACCCCCTCCTAACACATAACCACTCACAACTCACTCACCCCCTCCTAACCCACAGGGCTCCCCACAACCCCTTCCTAAACCTCAGCCT
>NW_010188201.1:0-18375 GCF_000695765.1 Mesitornis unicolor | reverse complement strand
GCATGAAGGAAGTGAAGTTGCATGAAATGATCAGGAACAGCAATTAGGATTGGGATGGCAGGCCAGGAAACAAGGCAAGGAACTCAGTTTCCAACAATTACTCTTTTTCAAAGGCTGCAACTATGGTAATAAATTAAAGGGTGTCTGGGCATGTTCCTGACCGAGCACCTGAACTCATTCATCTATAATATTAAGCTTCTAGAAACTCTTCTGGCATATTTTTGACCCAGGCAACTTGCATAATTCTACATTAACAATTTCTAACAATTTTCAAGTAAATTCTGAGAATTATCTGGAACAAGGTCTTTTCCCAGTAGGCAATACAGATGATGTGATCCTATGTTGAAGGATGAAATACATTGCTCTATGGATGCTGGGCATCCATTGACTGTTGGTGTCAGAGAAGAGAATGGTCTAGGAGTGTTTAATATAACTATGTGGTCATTATTATTCCTGCCAGCTCGCTGTGATGCTGGGACTTGATGAAAGCTCTGTTTTCTAACTATGTGAAAACCAATGGCTAGCTTCCTAAGAACAACTCTACATGACCGTGCAACCTAAATTCCAGAGAATTTAGCCAATGGGTTAAATTCCAAAAGCCAGCTAACTTTTCTTGAAAGAGCTCTGTAAGTTTTAAATGTTTACATGAGTTCAGCAATACATTGGACAAATGCTTGAATGGTAAACACAGCAAGCACTTATTGAGCACTCGGAAACCACATCCAGCTCAGTAAATTCTCTCAGCTGAAAATACTAGTATGTTAGGAAAATATTAGATGTAAGCATCATATGTCCATGGGCAGGGACACCTTCCACTAGACCAGATTGCTCAAAGCCCTGTCCAACCTGGCCTTGAACGCTTCCAGGGAAGGGTTATTCGCAACTTCTCTGGGCAACCTGTTCCAGTGTCTCACCACCCTCACAGTAAAGAATATCTTCCTAATATCTGATCTAAATCTACCCCCTTCCAGTTTAAAGCTATTAGTCCTTGCCTTATCGCTACCTGCCCTTGTAAAAAGTCCTTCCTCAGAATGCTGGTGTAGACCAAATATGGTCACTATATTATGTTTTATATGCCATTTATCTTTACAGATGTGTATATACACACACAGACATACACACATGCCCACACATGTCAAGAAACACTTCGAAAAGCTTTTCTAAAGTCATAAATGAACAGACATTCTGTTGGAAGGTCAACAACTAACAACTGAACTTTCTAGAGATTAAAAATTATTTCCACCCAAAATTCAAATTAAAAATTGAAACAGAAGGTCAATGACTACAAACTAACAATCTCAGAGAACTAAGTCTTTATTCCTGATTTATTCTTGGCCAGAAGAAAGGAGTAAACCAATACATTCACATTATGTGCCTTTTTTATCCGTGTCCCCCACTGACTAAATGATAGTTAAGCACATTTGCATATAGTGTCTGAAAAGAAAATGAGCATTTTTTGCTCGTTAATTTGAAGTGTAGGTGTCTGATTAATTTTAATGCAGTTATTCCCTAAGAAACTAGTTTATTAGCAGAGGCTGTAAATACTGCTTTTCTTCACTCGATGTTGTCTTTTATACATTTTAGGATATTCTTCTTGAAGTCTGTTGCTGTTTTTTTTTCAGAAAAGGAATAAAGCATTCTTTATCATCAAATCTATGTACTTTGGGGTCTGTACCTCAGAGGTACTTCATAAACTTAATCAAAAATGAATTTACAGAGTTGAAGCCAGGGAAAAATAAGGAAGCAAAGTATTGAGAGTAAATTACATTGAAAAGGACATAAATCATTTTTATCTGCCTGCCTATATTTAATATTTTTACATTTTGACAAAAAGGCTGTGTGTGCTTCTTTGTGGAAAGGGCCTTATAGCTGTAATTCTGAGCAGTGGCTGAGGATATTCAGTGGCAAAATGCCTTTTCTTTCTTGTTTTGTCAGAGAGCAACAATTCTGCCTTAGTTAACATGTCAGTGATCACGACTGATCCTGCCCAGATTTTCTGTCATCCCTGCTAACTGTGAACTGAGGGGTCAGCATTTGGCACCCGAATTAGCAGATATGGCCAGCAACACTTTGCGAGGATGTCAGGCACTCTTTAGCTGAGTATTCTTGCTGCTTCATAAGGGCTGCAAGCAGGAAGGTAAAGGGAGCTCAACCAGCCATGGAATTCAAAAATTCCAGCCACAAGTTTCATAACATGCCAAGGTTTTATCCACCCATGTCCACTTTGACTTTTTTTTTGGTCTTTTTTTCCCTCCCTTAAAAAACTAGAGATATTCTTTGACTGTTCTTCTAAAAGCCCAAGACACTTCTTTGTCTGGTCTTCCAAGAGGAGGGCTCTTTTACACTGTATTCATCTCCAAGCTGGGACTGCCAATTATAGCTCCACCTGGGCTCAGGAATAAAAGATGTCAGACTGCAGCCTTTGTCCCTTTTTCACTGCTTTATACTGCTATTACATTGATTGCTTTTTGTTTCCCTGCAAATGGGGTCTTACAATTGCAGTCCACCTCCTTTCCTCCCTCTAGCAGTCTCTCTACTTCTTGTTCCAAGCTTTTGTTTCTTCCCTTTTATTCCTTCTTGTTTTCTCTTTATTTTTATCAACTATTACAATTTGGTTTTGGTTGATGTTGAGTTCTGATAAGAATCACTCACCTGGCACTGAATGACTTCTTTACTAGATTTTAAACCACACTTGGAGACAAGCAGACACTTAGATTGACACAGACGCTATCTTTATCTGGGAATAATTCAGCACCCTACGTCTCATTTACACTTTGTGATTATGACTGCTTTTAACATGATTTTTCTATTCAGTTTAGAGACCTGATGTGAATTCTTCTAAATTAGAAGTGAATCTCTGCCCCTTTGTGGTCTGTTCACATTTGCCCAGAAAGCAAAGCAGGAAAGCTGCAGCCAACTATGTCAATACAACCCTATAAAGATTAATAGGGTACCTGAAAAGCAACAAGGACTTTGAGTGATTTCAAGGATTTCAAAGACTCAAGAAATCAATTTCAGTGAAAATGTCCTTGCTAATTTAGTACCTGATAGTATTTGACACCTCTGCACTCCTGTAAGAACACTGAGCAATACAAGGATGAGATTTCTGTGCATGTCTTTTGCAATCAGGATTGCAAATGAGAATTAATGCTAGCTAAATCCGTATGGACAGAAAGATAAAGAATACCTTTCTAATACCTATCTGTTCAAAACAAAAGTTAGCTCTATTATTATGTTCACATCTAGTGAAAAGAAATAGATCAGTAATGGAAAATAAATTACAGAGACTGGCTAAATAAGAGTGGAATATTGTCTAAACTATTAAATCTTGCATATCATATCAGAATGGCTGCAATATTGCCTTAGCACTGAAGAAGTGTATGAGGCTGCTGGGGGAAAAAAGCCCACAGCTACTCCTGACATGAGACAATTTGGATGCCAGTAGACTTGATCTTGTCATCGATTCATTGCACATTAACAAAGACACCAGCTCATGCTAGATGCTCAAAATAGGATAAAAGCAATCCATAAAATAAAATCTCTCCTCTGATGATGTCGTAGGTATTAAAATTCTGTTTATAGTGAAGATTTTTGTATGTCCTAATTACATACTGGAACTAGCTATTGTCAGTTCTGCCATGCTGAAAGAGCCTTAATGATGACATTATAGTTTGAATAGAATTTTTAAGCAGATCTAATGTAAAAAGAGATGTAATTAATCCAATTTTAAGTTTACTTGATCTAGGAATAGAAGTATGCTGTAACTTTCCCTAATACTATTGCAGTCTTTGTGTTGCAAACAAGGTCAAGAGTTGTGAACTTTCAAAAACAAAATAGGAAAGAAAACTACAGGCATCTGAGAGGGCTGCAGAAGGTACAAAATACCTAATAATGAACACATTTCTTCTTCTAATATCTAGAATATATCTTATACACCTATTTATTTTTCTAGGAAACATTTATACTTTATTAGCATTAGTAAGGTCATTACCCAGGTCCCTTTTCTAATGTGTCAAATAATTTGTACATATAAGAATAGCAGGGAAGCCAGCAGATGAAGAGGGTTAAATGCAGAGTGATCTGATTTACAAACCAGCTGTGTAATGATATTTTGGCAATCAGTAACAGCATTCACACTGCATTATTTCATTGCAAAGATGCTGGAGAAAAAAGGTATCATACTGGTCTTCTCTTTTTTTCTTCTTCAGCTTAGTTAAGGAAAAAGACGTGTATTTCACAAAGCTTCAGAGAAATCTGATAAACTTTGCATATGCACATACACTTTGTGTGTAAGTACATATATTGTTCATACACACACACATGCAGACACTGCAGTATGCTTACAGATGTATGTATAAAGATATATGTGCAGACACATATGACCAGCAGTGTACACCATTTCATTATGTATCAAACTACATCACTGTGCAAGGAAAGAGGAAACTTTTGACTCTCAAAGCATAGCAAACATTGTAATCCTGAGCTGTATGCCTAAGCAAATGTTTTATGGTTTAAGGTTAGCTACACATAGTTCAAGTTAAAGCTTTAGGATTTATATGTTTGAATCCTACCTACCGTACAGCCTTCTCGGTGTGTCTAACCTTGCGTGAGTAATGCAGGTTAATCACCAAAGCATGTGGTAGTGTGAGGCCAAGGCAGAACAGTGAGCAAACCCTAGCTCCCATCTCTCATCGCTGCTGGCTGTGCTGTTCACTTGTTTGCATTGCCTTGCTTGGCACTGTGGTGAGCTGCACCCCAATTTAAGTAAAATTTGTCTAAAGAGTGAGCTTCATGGATCTATTTTATATTTGCCAAGTTTACAGGACTCACCTACACTGAAAAACATGTTAAAGGGAAGAGAAAAAAGAAAAGCAGGACAGTCAGAATTAATAGTTGCTGGGCCAGAAGCTGCCTTTAAAATATTTCAAGCTAAAATTCAGAAAGGAAGCTCTCAAACAAATATAAAAAAACCACAAGAAGGTCATGCGGATCCCATTCATTTCTGCTATTCAAATAACCATTGTGTTGAAATGATGTTATTGCTAGAAAAGTGGCAGTTCCGGCAAAAACCATATGCTTCCCATGAGTCGTCTGAGTAACATCCACAAAGCATACCAAGATAATGTACTTGGAGCACAGGTGTGGGAATTAAAATCTCTGCGTTCATTACTGGATTTGCCACAGTGCTCAGGTAAAACCTTGAGCATGTTGATAAATATTGCTAAGCTAGTGTCTCTTCATCAGATAAACAAAACCAACAAAAGGTGGTAGGGTTAAAATAGAATTGATCCCACTGAAGGTATCAGGAATCTGTTCTGGATTAGAATTATCAACACACCTTCTGCCAGTTAATTTACAGGCATTAATGCTCATGATGTATTTTGCAGTCCTCAGATAAATAGCCAGACATGGAAAAAGGGCCACTCAAAGACCACGTTTTACTGTGCTTTGTGCTGATGACTCATTATTTTTCTGGGAAAGAAGGTCACTGCCTCTTGAATCACCAATAAAATGGCAGTAAATTCTGATTTCAGACTGTGTGCAGGGCCTGAGGGGAGGAAGGAAAGCAAGGATAGAGAGCATTTTGCAGATGATTCCTGAAAATATTAGCCATCAGATTTTTTCCACCTTTTTATTAAGCCCAGGCCCAAGGACAACTTGTTCTGTCTGTGAAAAAGGCCAAAGACATAGCCTTTGTACCTTGTCAACTCAAATTTATTGGAAAAGATCTTCTAGAGGCCATAAGCATGCCCCCAGCAAGCCTTAGCTTCAGCATTTCTGTCCAGGTGCCCATGTGGTTCCTGTAGCTTCATGTTAACTCACTGCTGCTGCTACTCCAGTTTTTGTGAGGTATGTGAGGGTGGAAAGACCAACTCTTCATGAGCACTGCAGCTCTGCAAATGGGAGAGGCTGTGAAAAGTAACTGAGACTGAGGTCTGACATCTTAGACATCACTACTTTCTGTAGATAAGCAAGATATAAAAAAGAGAGACAGTGTACTATAGATCTTATAGTTAACCTTGAAAGACTGGCCTTTTCTATGACTTCATTTCCATTTGTTTCTCCATTTTACTGGAATACTTGACCATCAGTGTTCACTTAAGAAGCTATTAAATACACAAAGAAAGTAGTTGCATCAAACCTGAAGTCCTAGTCCTATTGATAAATATACATATAACATAAAAGTTATTATCCTATAATCCTTAAAATGATCACACTTGAAGTGTCCTTCTGAGGAAGGAGTTGTCATTAGCACTCCCTGAGCTCATGTTTTGTTTCTGGCTTTCAAGCCTTAGCAGTCAAACTAGTATTTTAAGTCCAGTAGATTCACAACACTGAACCAGAATCTGACCTAATGATTCCCCCCTCAAGTATATTGTTAAGCAGTGGCTAAGCTTAATACACTCTTCTCTTTTCTGTGTATTTTTGCAGGCAGATGCCTCTGGAATTAGACCAACACACTCATCCAGAAAACAAACTAATGTCAGGCCAGCATAAATTATGAGACAGCAGCTCCAGATTTGTTAGGAAGGGCAGCTACACACTAAAAAATTTTACTTTCCTTGATTTGTTCTGGATTTAGAGAGTAGGTTACTAATTTCACTTCACCCCCTGCTCAGCAAGTGTGAAAACAAAATATGTCATAAAATGGCATACTTAACTTCAGCATCATTTAATTGTAAACTGAATGTAAGTGACACATCCGTCATGTTTCAAAGGCAGTTGCTGCTCTCCCTTACTCCACGCTTTCCCACCTAACAGTCAGCGCTCCTTAGGGCAGAGGCCAGACCACTGTGAAAGATAAGAGTGGGAAACAAACACCGTGGAGACGTGGAGCCCTGGGGAGGCAAGATGACAGACTGCACAGCACGGCCACAGCAACACACATCAGGATGGGAAGGTGGAGTCACGTGTCTTGTGAAAATCAGGACGGTGCTGAAAACCATGGCTGATCTAAGTTGTTTTCTCGTTCTGATTGGATTTTGCATCCAAACTGTGTGCTGCTCTGGGTTTTTAGTAGCAATAGGAACAGGTCGACAGTTAATATCATTGCACACAGCATTCAGGGTCAAAGGTCAAACTTCATTAAAATTCAGTCCAAAATGTCTGAATTAATAGATTTATACAAAAGCTGTCTGTTTTTCCTATGCTGGTGAAGTTCAAATGTAACAATTTCATGAGTTATATGTGAAGGTTCTTTCTACTAGCTTATCTTCCTGCAATATGAAAATAGGAATTAGATTAATTCATGTCCAGTATAAACTGTTTAATTTAAGGCAGGACTGGGGAACTCCCGACTAAAGCTTGATTAGACCAATAATACCCTTGGACTGAATACCAGTTGGACTGAAAAAGTAGACCAACTAGGTATGAATTTACTTTCTAGAAGTAAAGTAAGTCACACAACTTGTTCACATCACCACCAGGGACTGGACACCATCACACCACCTGCCAGGGGATGTAAGATCATATCTCTGTGCTTATGAAAGAAGCAGAGAACAGCTATTGTACATCTGTCTGCCACAGTAGTGCCTTCAACATCAGCAACATCATGGTTTCTATCAAATCCAGTACCAAAAAGGGATTTTTATAAGTTTTTAAGAATCTCCATGTTTTGTATAAAGATAAATGTATATTTAATGTACATCTGTGTTAAATACACAAGGGAGAAGACCGGTTTGGTAGAATAAAAGGCTGAAGGAGGGTGTGGGATAAGGAAACATTTTGCAAGCCTAAGGATAAAATGAGGGTAAGGAGGGGCATTTCAGGGATTCAACTTACTCTGGATGTTTGGAGAGAACCAAATCTTGTGCTGGCGTGTCCATACTGCCTTTTGGGAATGATATAACCCTGCCCTGAACCACACTTGATTGATGTATTGTAAAGTGCTGGCTGGCGAGAGCCAAAACTTAGAGAGCATGCTGACTATTAAGCATATAAACAAACAGTAGTCCATGCTTGAGCTTATTCTCTGGTTTGGTTTTACGTGGCATCCTGATTTATGATTTATAATGTTACATAACACACAGCCCACAGTAATTCTCATTAGTCTTAGAGATTTCCCTTCCAGCTGTAAAAGGGCAGAGTGCACGCGAGACATTGTTACTGTGCTTTGTTTCTTCCATAGTCTGGCAATTGTCTAACACTAAATATTATGTAGATATAGTGATAAGCCAAGAAAAATTGGAGAGAGCACAATATTCCTAAGATATGCTATGAATTTTTCATTCTCTTATGTTTTTTCCTATATAGAGAAAGTTTCCTATTCATTTCAGTGTGAGTTTCCTCTGAGTAAAGATTCTGTTCAAATCAACATTTCGTGCTTCTCTGCTGGTGTCTCCTATGCAGATCTGACAAAAGTGTCAGGGAATGAAGACCTAGCATTACTACAAGACCTGAGTGGGTAGCATATAGCCCTGATGCCACGCAGCAGGATTTGACTCACAGGAATGCTGACAAGAATCTCACTCCTCTCAAATGACCTCAGCTAAGGTTTCAGAAGTTGCATGTGTGAATTCACATGTGTGTGCATACACATGAGAGCCTCTGCTGATTTATTTCCAAAAAATCTGTCAGAATCAGATGCTGGAAAAGTATTTTAAATTATTTTCATCTAAGGAAAGAGATGAGGAATGTTTATAACTGCCCTTTTCTTGGATACCATTCAAAATGCTACCCCTAAATTTCTATAGGGTAATACATATATTTTATGAACTGAAACCAAAGTGTGTCATTTGGTTTGTAAGAGACATCATTATTTTGAGCTGTGTGCTAATTATTTCACTTCCACTGATTATCATTAATACCTGTAGCTGTATGATTTGCATAGGCCAATAATATGCACATAAAACCAAGAGAATGCAGATAAAAAACTTAGACTGACTTAAAAAAGATTAAACACAAGCTGCAAATACAGAAACATAAGAGACCTGAAATGAAAAAAACACATATTAAACATCAAATTTAAATCTGCTTTACAGAAGGATTAAATGCTCACTGTGGACTGTGAGCGAATCCATTTCTAATGGTGAATTTATATCAGTCCACAGGGAACCCTATCAAGGCACAGCTGACTAATGACTATCATTTTCACTTGATTTCATTAGTATTTAAGTTATAGCATGGAGTACATTCCCTTTGGTGCACTGGAAGTTAGTGATTTACATACATTCACTGTGAAGCTTTTGCTTTTGCTAATATAAAAATGATTTCCTAGTTGAGAGTGTATTCTTTCTTATGCCTACCTAAGTCCACCCATTAAAAATAAACGCTAACTTTTCATATGATTAGTCACAATAAATTTTAAAGGCATGTTATAATAAAATTAAAATTATGCTCTCAGCTTGAAATTATTCTTTCTTTCTGGATATGATGTAACATTCTTTGTTAGGCAGCCTCTAGTTATTTGTAACCAGATTTTTCTGCAGTGAGTGCATGCAATACGTCTTTTTCCTCTACAGTGTCCAAATACACATTTACAGTAAAATATCATAGACAAGCTTCAATTTATAGACAACTAATCATGTGAGTCTTTGTGACAATGTCTGTAAAAGAAATTCTGAACATTTGGTCAAGATGGGTAGATTTTTGAAAAGGGTGAGAAGAACATGCTGAAAGTAAATGGCTGCTTGAATGCCACTTGCTGGCACCTTGCTCCTGGATTCCACATCCAATTAAAAATAAAACCACTCATTCTCACTTCCCATTTTCCCTTTCTATTCTCTCGCCTCCCATCACTGTCCACTCAGACAATACAGCCTACCCAACTAGCTGCTTCTCATACACTTCTACAGGCTTTTCCACTTTTGTAGCTTTACTCATACCTCTCTCTCTTCCATGCTGCTCTTCATCTCCAGCTGCATTTTGAGCTTCCTCTCATAAAGTATCTGACATATAAAACAGGTACAAGCAGCACCACATCTGTATTTTGCAGAGAACTCCATTCACACCAACTTTCTTCAGAATCTTCTGTCCTCCTGAGCCTTTCTGTCCAGATCATGCACAGTTACAGCACACAGACAGTGTTAATAAATATCACTCTCCATTAATGTTAATAGCTAAGCCCAAATGCACTCTATACATGACACTAGTTAATTATATGTTATTCTCTTTTTCATTTCTCTTAACGATGCTGCAGGAAAGCTTGCAATATTATGCTTAGGTAAGGAGGCATATCTGTAAAACATCAGGTCTATATGCATAAACACTTCAGAAAACCCTGGAACTATAGTTAAGTACAGAGTCACAAAGGGATCAAATCAAAAGTGGAGTTTAAAAGGAGGATTTTAACTGCATGCTAAGAGTTCAGAAATGAACAGAAACCAACCTCAGAAGTTGTGCAGAGAGGAAATGAAGGGGTAACACATTGTGTTTGCCATTTATAATCACTTGCTGTAAATCCTGGCCACACAGGAAAGGTCCATGTAAAACAACTCTGATTCATGTAATTGGCATCAATTATGTGTGTCAGCCAGACATCTCCATCAAAACTGGAATGCTGTGAATAGACACCGAGAGGTGAGCACATGTGCCAGACATCTGACAGGCTACGCAGACAGGATGGAAAAGGAAAACAGGGGAGGGGTTGTTATTCCTGTGTTGTACCTGGGGTACTGAAGTACAGAAAGCTTAAACAAGTTGTTCAAGTGGCATAAATGTAAGACAGAAGCAAGCTGCAAACTCAGATCTCCTGCTTCATAGCCTTTTTCCTTAGCCCACCAGATTTTTCCATCCTCTTCTTTTCCTGCCATGTTTTGATTTTAAGTTTCTTTTGATTAGTAGAACTACTCAAGGTTCAATTATTCCAGTAATGAAGCATGCATGAATCAGGAGCAAGTAGGGTGAAAGTTTTACTTGATTTTTTTTAGGATGAATGCGTCAAGTTGAAATGAGCCTTTTTCCAGATCAGCTGCTGCTTCTCTCCAGTCTATATAACACTCCTCTGCATGGATGATCTTGACAGAAGATTGCTGATTTAGCAAAAAGCTTTGAAGGTGAAAAAGTTTATTCAAGAACATGGTGCATTTGAGTATGCACCCTCTGACTGCAGTTCTAACTCCAGATATAAATGGGGAGCCCCTGTGACTGTGCTTCTCTCTCTGTCAGTAGAGTCACAATTTCCAGTTAGCCCTTCCAAGCTTTTATTAATCATGATGCAGTTTTATCTGGGTTTAGGTACTGGATGGATCATAAGCGAAAGATCAAAAACAGGTTTCCAACACAGAAAGACAAAAAGTCAGTGAAAACTTCTAGTAGAGAGAAAACAAATACACTTCAGTGGAATTGTGCTAGGCGTCCCAAAGACCATGAAGAAAGCATTATTTTATCCATTGATGTTGGCTTCTGAGAATACTGGGAGTTCAGCAGTTTCTTGTTTACTTTAACACTAAAATCTCATTATAATATTGCAGTAGAAGGTCTTTAATTTTTAAGTCCCAGCACACACATGCTCTAGCCTTTACTGCGCTGTGGAGTTCAGCTGAGACAGTAGTTCTGTCTTATGCTTCTGTCTGCTAGCAAATGCCCTTTAGCAAATGATACTGCTTTCAAACAGTGCATTTCCTTTTGTACTATTTGTAATACCACTGAGTGGTCTGCAGTTTGTTCTCCACCCTAGAAATTCAGTTTCAAAAATAAACCACAATATTTTAGATTAAAAATAAGTCTGAAAATAAAGACTGCCAATTTGTCATGCATGCTACATAATTTTTAAAATTCTGACCTCAAACAAAATGTATTATTAGTTAAGCACAAGGAAATTAATTATTTTAGCCTACTGTTATTTTGCCAGCTCTTCAAGTTAGATTTAAATGAACTCAAATCAAAGGAGTGTGTGAAAAACAAAATACTTTTGGTGACTCTGCTCACAGTGACTGCTGACTGCTCCTTGCATTTCATCTTCATCTACTAAGAGGATTTGTGAGCAAGATGTAGGCTATCCTTGAGCGGGAAAAATATAAGCAGAGTGGACAACTAGAAGGACTTTATGAAAACATAGCTGAATGTTAACTGAAAGTATTCATCTTCTTTCAATATCCATGATTAGCTGAAACCTTTACAGCTTTATTGCGTTTAATCATTTCACTTTCTGTCTGCATGAAAGATCATATTCAGGTTAAAACTTGAGATAGAATAATATTTTCCCCATTATCTGCAAATCAGCACATTATTGAAAGTGGCAAGGTACGTGAATAAGCACTGCCTGAAAGTGCCACTAGGGAGGATGACAAACTAGCAAACAGAAAGGTTTTTACAACTCAGAAGTCAAAACAGAGATTGAATTTCTCCAGTGCCTGGTTTTGTTTAGTTTGTTTTGTTTTTCCATGCAGAATCACAGGAAGAATTTCATTCATTTGTAAAGCGTGTTGAATAGCACAGCATGCTCTAAATGGTTGAAAATGCTACCTATTTGTTTAAACTGTGATTAACACTCTGCAGAACTCAGGCTATCCAAATCTTGATGATTAATTGAACCTCATTTAATTTGCCTATTGTATTTGTAATAAAACAGACTCTAAAATCTTACAGCAAACTACTTAATCATGATTAACAGTATCTCAGTGAGGCTGTAGTTCTTGTTAAGGTGATCCTGTAGCTAAAAGCCTGTAGCTCCTCTAAGCCAGGCTCAGTGAGGGAAGTACCGCTTGCTGAGAAAGTTAAGGAAATTTAGCAGAATTCGATCTCAAGCCAATAAAAGGCTTGTTTCACCATGAGATCTGGAGCAGGCTTTTCTACTTGCATGATGTGTAGACTCACTCTCTTGTATTCCCTGCAATACTTTTGGGTGGACCTCCCTAAAACCAGGCCTACCTCTTGAATATTCTGCTGTTCTCCACTGTTTATAAACAAAGTAAAGTATAATGATACTTATTACTTTTTCTATATCACAGTTAGGTAAATAGAATACTGTTCTTTCTACACCTTTAGACCCCTGAGTTGTACTTCTTGTGATTTATCAGAAATTGTCAATCATGAGAGACATGTTAATCTTTGACTTACATCTTCTTCTGAAACCTCGACACTCATGGCAGGTGCTGCTTTCTACTAGCTCAACTCTCAAATTCATAACCAAAAAGGCTATGATAAGGCATCCTGAAATCAACCATTGCATGAGAGTTCACCACTGTCAATGGGAAAGTGTTCTGTAGTTATCTGGAGCTTTGGGCTGGAATTTTCTTGGTGGAAGCCACTGTGCAAACTATCATCCTTGGTACATCTGTGAACACCATGTCTACCAGCTTAAAACAGAGAAGTCGCAGTGATGTTTGAAAATCATGGCAGGCTTAACCTTAACTGAGAGAGGCTTTAACAACAAGATAAACTGTTTGCTCAGAGAGAGGTGCCACCTCCTTAGAGATAGCCCTTTCCTATTCTCAGATAAAAACACTTTCAAAAATTTCGGTGAGTTGCCACAGACAGTGTTCATGCAAATGACATCCATGGACCTTTGGCTGCTGTGACAATGTCACAAGTATACAAAATCAAGCAGTGCTTTATTCTACCAGACAGTAATAAGCATGTAATTATATTGTAATTAAAAAGCAATTATTCACTGGCAACTACTGAAGATGTCTTTAATGGTAATTCTGAGTGGGACTACCATGTAATTTGTAGACAGAAATAAGTGTGCAATTACCCTGTTAGTAACACAGTAATTACCAAATACATCCAACCATCTTTCTGTTTTCTGACATGGAGTTACTGACACCTGCAAAGCATAAATTACATAGCAACTACATATGCGGCTGCCAGGTGATGTACAGTAGAATGAAAAGATAGCAGATATAATTTCAGAATTAGGGTCCAATTCATTAACATAAAGCTGGTATAACAGATCAGTGATCAGTACTCAAACCTGAAATAAGACCAAGCCACTGAAATACACAGAGTCGTACTGGCTTAAAAGAGCTATAAACATGTTGTGAGTCAAACCCAAATCTTTGTGTAGAATGATGGATACAACAAAATATATTGTCACTAGTCTGGAATTAGGAGCTTACCTCTTTCACGTGAACTGATTCTATCCTATTCAAAAAAGAAAGGTTCTGTGGTTCCTATCACAGGTTGCTATCACAGATCATTTGTAAGCAACAGAGCCTTGCTGTACATAGAGTCTCATATGTCAGCTTCTCACCTTCCTCTTATGTCATTGCTCTGGTGACATTTCCAAATAACAGGTTTGACAGAAGGTGGGCCTCGAGCAGAGGAACTTCTTAGGCAAGTGGGAAAGCAGAACCAAAGCCCTCAAGGCAAGAAGTGCCATAAACATTTCCTAGAAAACACTGAATACATTATGTTGAAGCAAATGACATGTCATCTTTGTGACTGATGCAGGTTACTGTCACTCTTGTGAAATGGGCCCTCACGTCCAATTCTAACAAAGTGCATGTTTATTCCATGTAAGTGCAGCCTTAGTCTTAGTCATGAGACTTGAAACCAAATTGACTACTCAGGTGCTTAAAGTTAAAGATATGTTTACGAAGACTACCACAGACTTATCATAGCAGTCATGAAACTTATGCATCTAAATCACACACTGCACACCAAAAGATCTCTGTCAAACATCACACTAAAGCACATTCAAAGCTTAATTTTAAAAAGGCTTGCCACCCAGAAAAAATTAGTATGAGCTCTAAGTGGTCAGAATGCTTGAATATGAGTCCAATTTTATACAACATCCTACAGTAAAGGTCTGTGTTTGAGGTTTATTTATTATTCATCCCAAATGAAAATAGACTTTGTTCTCCTTAAAGAAAGGATGAAATGAACAGAGAAACATAGGACTGCAAAAGACCTCCTGAATCACAAAGTCTAAACCCCAGAAAGGAAGGAGAGCAATATATTGCAACCAGCGTGCAAGACAACACACTGTCATGCTGGCAAAATATAAATATTTCTTTCCGCCTGATATATATATATTCCTTTTCCCTTATTTGGTCTGGGAAACTAAAATTCAGCAACAAACCCAAGTATATCTATTATTTAATCAGACTTCTGATTTCAGTTATTACTATCATTTTGCTTAACATTTGCCATCTTATTTTACATGCTTGCTGAGTTTCTTCAGCAGTGCCAAAATACAGCCACTTAAAATTTACAATTCATTTAATGTTCTGTCATCTGTCTAGATTCATAGCAATACTGTCTGGAGATGCCTGAATCCTATATAATGAAACACAAGGCTATTGATTACAAAATAGGATGATGAAAGGGGGACTGGAGTTGCTTTCAAGAAAGTTGTGGAGGAAAATGTGAGTCATCTAAAAGCACTCTTTTGAAACTGGAGCAGAATAAGCCCTCCCTTCCACATCGCTGATAACTCGGAGTGATATGGATAATTAAAGGTTTCTCCAACAGCTGTACTGCAGGAGTGCTGCCATCCCTCTCTTCTCTGTCCACACTGTGGTGTTTCAGGGTGATTAATTGTTAATTGGCAAATGTCAATATGCCCTGGAGCATATTTTGCTGAAAACTTACAGCCATTCCAGTGACGGCTGTTAATTTTTTGCTTAGTCTTGTTTGCAAAATCACACTAAGAAAGAGTGGCTTTCATGTCTTATAATTTATCCAAGGATTTCTAGGGAACAATAGCTTGCATTCTAGCTGCTGGCACTCTCTATTAAAACTTTGAATAAGGTATAACAAAAGGTGATTGTTGTGCCTGAAAGACTGGCTTTCACTAAGGCAGTACCTACATGTAATATATGACTATTCATTTGCCCAGTTAGACACATGTGTAAGTGCCATGGAACTGAGACTGGGGAGTGACCAGCACTTTGTGCTGCCTGCTGCTGTAAATCAGAAAAAAAGAAGAAAAAGAAAAGAGAAAGAAAAAGAGAAAGAAAAAGAGAAAGAAAAAGAGAAAGAAAAAGAGAAAGAAAAAGAGAAAGAAAAAGAAAAAGAAAAAGAAAAAGAAAAAGAAAAAGAAAAAGAAAAAGAAAAAGAAAAAGAAAAAGAAAAAGAAAAAGAAAAAGAAAAAGAAAGGAAGAAAAAAAGGAAAAAGAAACAAACGGACAACAAGGAAACCAGCCTTGCCTAATGAACTGGCTTCCTGCCATTGTGTTACCAAAACAGCTAGAAAGACTCCAAAGTCATGGTACGGGCTTTTAGTGATGATACAACTATTGCCCAGTTCCTGTTGCTTTGTTGTGTCATTGTTACAGTCCAGTGGTTGTATTTCAGCTGCAGTGCTTTCAAAGTTGCTGTGGAGGTGGCTGCTTCTGTAAACATCCAGGAAAAAAAAACCAACTCTTTTGGCACTAATGGATATCACTGTAACAGTGTAAACAGAGAGGTCAAAGGCTGATTGAGCATGAGAACTGAAGTGCTGTGGTATACATATATAAAAAGAATAATATCCTTTTTAGTTATTTGTGAATATTCTATGGGAGCTCACTGTGTCTTTTTTTTAAGTTAGTGAAAGCAACTATGAGTCCATGTAGCTAGACTTGCATGCAGGATGTGCTTAGAGAATGTGATTATTTGGATTCACAATGCTTATATGGTTTCTTCAAATTATTTTATAAAGGTCAAAATATATTACTGTGCTCTCACTCATAGAAGTTTCCTTCTAGAACTGTGCTGATGAAACTCACTCCTCACTTGTCTGTTTTTTTGCCTGTTATACAGATAAACAGAAACCTTCATTCTCCAGAGCTGTCATTCTCATATCTTTCATGTATAGTAAAGTCATAAAAAATATTTCAGAGGGAAACAATAGAAGTGCTTCATAACGCATACAGAGTAATTGGTGTCCTGGTGAAATCTGAGGCTTTATCTGGAATTCATAACACATCTTATGCTTGCAGGGACTTTACACAAGAAGTGTGGCAGGACTGTGTCTTTGCTGATATAACTTTCATTCCAGATGTACAATCTTTTTAGAGCTTTATTCTCAAAATATTTATAGGTACATTTATCTATATATGAAAGTTTCAGTCTAGTCAAGTGAGGAATAAAGAGTTTCTCAATCTTTTGAGGACATTTCTTCCAGACTTGCTGGCTAAGAAGTCTTTTTTTTTTTTTAACTAATAAGACCTTCTACAAGGTCTTAAATGGTACTACTTAATCTTAAAATAGTCTGTGTCTTTTAATAGGCGGAGTTAAATACAGAATCATATTTTATTGTCAAAGCCTTTTAGAAATACCCAGTAGTCATCCACAATATTGACTTTTGTATCTGACCTACTCAAACCAAAAAAACAACCCTTTTTTGGCTACAAACTGCACCCTAATGTGTTGCCAAAAGGTGCGGTAGGAATTTCAGAGGCAGCCCTTATTGTGATTGCATTTGGAAAATTATTGCTGAGTGATATTTCTGTATAATCTTTGCCATGAAAAGAAATAGGTACCAAACTCAGGAAAGTTAAGTAGGGATCCAGACATCATCCCAATCAGGTACCAGTTTGGCATCATTTCTGGATACCTGTTCCTTTCATTTCTGTGGTAAACAGAAGGGGTATGAAGGGTGAGTGAAGTGGGAAGGCAGTAGTGCACTGCGGTTGTGAGGAACCCATGGTGCGCACGGAGGGACTCCTGCACCTGTGGCATACAGGTAATAGAGAAACGGGACCATAGCAATCTTCCACATGGGTTGTACGCTCTTCTGCTTGATGGCTTCCTGAAAGGAACTCATATTGTGCCTGAATGCTAGATTTCAGCACTGGAAGAAAATATGAAAAGGAGAAATGGCCATTTCTGAGGTCTAAACTGCTCTGGTAGAAACGAGTAGTTATTTATCTTGGTTGAAATGGCCAGGGAGGCGGAAAAAAAAACAACCAAAAAACAGTTCCTTCTCTGCTCCTCACTTAGACCAAAATTAAATACAGGACTCATCAAACCTGACTCAAACTTCTCCCTAAGCACCTGCAGCCTTATGCCTCTGGGTTTAATGGGACTTTGAGCAACCTGATTTAGTGGGAGGTGTCCCTGCCCATGGCAAGAGGGTTGGACTGGATGATCTTTAAGGTCTCTTCCAACCCACACCATTCTATGATTCTATGTTAGGAAGCCCAGGCATGAAGCCAAGATGGGTCTTCTTGAAGATGACATAGTTTTTCTTCCAAACGTCCCATCAGTTTTGAAAGTCAAACCTTATCCTTCCCAAGAGCACTGTTCCTCAGGAAGGAAGCTATGCAGGGAGACCTAACAGACTAAAGGAAACTCATGGGGGGAAGTGTGGGGGCTCCAGAGCACTGAATATCTCCAGGGAAGTGGTTATAAAGAGTACAAAAGCCCACAGCAGACAGGCTTAAATACACAGAACTTAGCATTGTTTTTAGGATCAGACATCCGCCAAATAACTTCAAAGGAGTCACATAATAAGTAATCATTTTATTATTATTATTATTTTTTTTTATTATTATTATTATTATT
>NW_010188200.1:0-513 GCF_000695765.1 Mesitornis unicolor | reverse complement strand
GGATCAGGACTTTGCGTCCTTCTCTAGCCTCAATACTTACATTAAAAACAAATGAAAAGTTTGAGGAAGAAGAAGAAGATAAAAACGAAACAGAAAAAGAAAAAAATTATAAATGGGAGTCACTGGATAACCTACCACCTCCTTAACATCTTAACAATCTTAACAATCCGCCTTCGGCGGTGGCTCTCTCTCCAGTGGCCGCAGTACCTCCACCAGCATCACCGTTACCCCTGCCTCTACCACCGACAGCACTAGAATTAGATCGACCTCCAGCTGCATGTACAAGAAGTAGGACTGCCGCATCTGAGGGAGCTTCTCTATACCCCTTACAAGAGGAACCCGTCGAAGGAAGACAAAGGGCCGGCAACCTCCCCCAACCCAGACGGGAAGTGGAACCTTAACCCTTTCACGTCTTTGAAAAGGACATTAAATGAATTAAAAATAAAAATTAAAAAAAAAAAAGAAAAAAAGAACAAACTGCAGTTTGGGGTTCAGGCCACCCAACCCGCTTGG
>NW_010188199.1:544-795 GCF_000695765.1 Mesitornis unicolor | reverse complement strand
AAAAAAACCCCAAACTGGAGCCTGCGCCAGTGCCAGGATCCCCCAAAAAAACCCCAAACTGGAGCCTGAGCCAGTGCCAGGGTCCCCCAAAACCCAAACCAGAGCCTGCTCCAGCATCGGGATCCCCAAAAAAAGCCCAAACTGGAATCTGCGCCAGTGCCAGGGTCCCCAAAAACCCAAATCGGAGCCTGTGCCAGTGCCAGGGTCTCCAAAACCCTGAACTGGAGCCTGCGCCAGCAGCAGGATCCCCA
>NW_010188199.1:0-223 GCF_000695765.1 Mesitornis unicolor | reverse complement strand
ACGGGAGCCTGCGATGGGGCCAGGGCCCCCCAAAGCCCAAACCACCACCGAGGACCCCAAAAAGCCAAACCAGAGCCTGCTCCAGCATCGGGATCCCCCCAAAAAACCCCAAACTGGAGCCTGCGCCAGCACTGGGGTCCCCCAAAAAAACCCCAAACTGGAGCCTGAGCCAGTGCCAGGGTCCCCCAAAACCCAAACCAGAGCCTGCTCCAGCATCGGGATC
>NW_010188198.1:4360-4615 GCF_000695765.1 Mesitornis unicolor | reverse complement strand
CCTTCCAACTCCTGAGATTCTGTGATTCTCTCAGTTAGATCTGTGACAATGTCTGAACGCTGACTTCAAAGTGGAGTGGTCTGGAAAGGTAAGGAGGTGAACAAGACTCTTCCTAGTTTTGTGGAAGTCCAGATATATTTGCTAAAAGAAGGAAAAGAGCAGCAACATATTAGAAGTCTGTACAATGCCTGCATGCATATGTCTGACTCTGTACAAGTACTATCAGCTTAACCTCTTCACGGTACTGGTCTGTAA
>NW_010188198.1:1101-4341 GCF_000695765.1 Mesitornis unicolor | reverse complement strand
ACTCAAAGACATGTTTTCTTTATAATTGGAGCCAACTTAGTAATTTGAGCTGAAACATCCTGGCTCACTGATACATCCCAGCATATTTTGAAGGACTGCAGATAGACTAGGAGACACTGGTTGATAAGGGAAATCAAGGAATTAATAAATAAAGTTAAAAAACAAGAACATTAAGAGTGCCTCTTCAGATCTGCCAGGGACCACCAGAGACCACTGAAAGACCCCTTATATGCAAGCACAGTTTATTCAAGAATGATTTAGCAAATATTTAAATACATTATATTTAAATTGCAACCAATCACTGTAACTTCGATTGTGTAATCCTGAAACTTTTGTGTATAATATGCTAAGTAAAGTGACTGTATCTGTGCGACCTTGGGTGGAATAAATAATGCCTCTTGCACCTGACATTGAATAAAGGATGCCTGCTCAATAATGCTACACTGGCGTTAAGAGGTTTTACTATTCCCGATTTTGGCGACATGTCTGGCTTCCAAAAATATTTTGGGAACATGCAAAATCTGTTGCAGATTGCCTGGGGAGAAGGCAGTAGTTTCAGAGTATGTGCAACTGAATATGGGGATGCCACTGCTCAGGAAAGATGACAGACATGACATCTACACCTGGACTGCATGTCTAAAAGATGGAACAGTTTCTGCAACTGCTGATTGCCAGTAAAGTATGGGCATAGCAGCATGGCATCTGCATTGCACATCCTAGCTATGTCCAGCATTCAAAAGAAGGAGTTCCAATAAAAGTTTAAACTGGTCATGAGCATTTTATAGCATATTTAGTTTTGCTTAGTTCAGCTTAGCTCCAGGGCCAAATAGAGTTCCCACAACAGGGCTACCTTTGCTAAAAATTCAAGCCCTGTTCTCTTCCAGTGAGATGCTTGTACTCCGTTCCAAAAGCACTTAATGAGACCCATTAAGCAAAGCCATCTGATGTTCCTGATGACTCTAAGTTTGCTTGTGCTATTCCTCCATGCTTTGAACACTTCAACCTGGATCGTGAGACACCACCAATAGGCCTAGGAATGTGGAAGGATTCAGTTCACAAGAAGTATTCATGTGGAAATATAATTTCCTACCTAGTATCCAGACACAGGAGTTCCAGAGCCTTTGTGTTTTCTGGTCAATTATCGTGGCAGAAGAGGTGTCCTTGATTCAGATGCCAAAACAAAACAGCAGATGGTAAGTATGCTAAGATCTTTCAGGTATTTCTTTATAAATTAGAAAGCAGCAAGACTTTCTCTGATTTTAAAAGCTTTCTTTACAGGTCACACTGAACACAGTCAGTAAGCAGCTCTAAATCATGTTGATCAACTACCGAGTAATGACAAGTCCAAGCAAAGTGAAGCAGAGATCACTTCCTCAACTGTATGAAGCCTGGTAGGGATAGTACTACAACAAGTAAAACCACTATTTCAGTGGGCTTTCTGTAGCCCACAAGTGAAAAATTTCAGGGAGATTAATGGGCTGACTGGCTTCTAACACAGCAGTTTTATCACTAGGGATGTCGCTATCCAGTTTAGTATCAAAGCTTTTCCTGCTCCACTCCAGATACTGAACTCCTTTACAGTGGCAGGGAAAGGAACGACACGAGACCACACAAGCATCTCTTCCCTATTTCAGAGGACTGTATTACTTCCAGGCACAAATTTTGTCACATTATGACTTCATGTTGGGAAAATTCATTAATTTTTATGTTTCTCACTATGGCTTATACAATGCCCTAATTAGCTATGAGATCTGGGTCTCTAATCCCTTGCCTGGTTCTGACCTTCAGTGACCTTGGGTAAGTAAATTTTAATTTTTCAGCTTGCACTTACCCATCAGGAAAATACTAATGTTGAAATGTATTTCCTCACGGCTTCATAGGAAGTCTCTTCTATGGATTATTCCTCTGCGCAGTAGAGAAAGAATGAGAAACACAATTATGGCAGGCTCTTCCCTTAGGGACAGAAGGATCCATCCACATCAGAACTTTATTAACCTCTCTAAAAATCTTTCTTTCTTATTCTGCCTGTGGAATAACAGAATGTGGGTTTGAGAACCAGTATTTGTCAAAACAAGGACAGTATAGGTTATTAATTACCAACCTAATGTTAAGAAGATAGGAATATTTTCCACTGGTGGCCATGACCTTGTAAAGGACCTTCAAATTCTGTTAGGCGCTTGTTTCCACACTCAGCTGGAATTGCCACGTGCCAACAGCCTGGGCATCTTACATTTGCAGTACTTGCTATATCTCCAGAGAAGATAATCAGCAAAATTCCCACTGAAGGATATATAAAACACAGGTATGTTTTACATACTATTGCATATGCAGGTATATTCTATGTGATTCCAAAAGGTCCAGGGCTTTTATCTATACTGCCTCATTGGGTATAGATACTAGCCTTAAGGCAAGAAAACAGTATATAATAACAGGATTACAGTTTTTATTTCAAACTCGAGCCTACAAAGATGGAGAAGAGGCCACAGAATTCTGCTGGGCTGCTACAGGCACCAGGGAAAGTCGTGTGTTGAGGGGCTCACCAGCATGTGGTGGACCATGTGCGCTCAAGGGATATCCATGTGAATAACAATCAATAGAGGCAAGAAAGGTTATTAATCCATCTTGCAGCTGAAGAGTGAAGAGATGAGATGATTAGCCCAAGGTCTTCTATGACCAAAAACTGAATCTTCCGAGTACCAGTGAAACACCTGGGCTTGCAGTCTGTATTTTACCAGATGCATGGGGAGAAGCTGCTGTGGGAGGCCACTCTGCCACAAACAGGATAAAACTGAGCACAGGCCAACATAGCATCATGTTATTATTAATATAATAATAAGGCTGAGTTACATACACAGGGAACCACAGCTGCACACAGAGACAAGAGATTGCTAGCCAGCTGAGTTACCATCTTTCAAGATGACTTGCTCTTCTAGGAATTGAAAGGTAGCATCAGCCAAAAGCATCTGATGGTCTGTATTTTGCATCTGAGACAATTGTCATATGCATTTTAAAATGCCAGTGCTAAAGCAAAGTAGTAGGACACACATGACCCACTGCCCCACTCTGTGCACTGTTGCTGTGAAATGCTGGCAAGACAGCCACAGCTTCACCTCCAGAACTATCTTGAAAATACCACTTTCATAGTTTGGTAGTGAGTTTTACAACATTTGTAGATTTCTCTTCAGTTTCTTGTCATCTGTGGTGTGCTTCCTGCAAACTCCTTGCACAGTCACTGACTCT
>NW_010188198.1:0-1070 GCF_000695765.1 Mesitornis unicolor | reverse complement strand
CAGCAGGAGTGCAGTCACTGGCTTCCATCAGCCAAAATGACCCCCAGGTTCTCCTACAGCCCTTTCAATGCTTGCTTCCAGTGAAAATGCTCTCAAACCCACTGTACTTTCAGACAGACTGGATCCAGGTTACCCTCTCTGTAGGCACTGGGGTTATGAACTTATATGTGGCCAAGGAAAAGGTAGAAGTAGAGGTGGCCAGAGAACAGAGGACAGAAGCATGCACATGGATGTAAGGGGGAGAAGCAGAGGCTATATAATATGATTTGCATGGGAGGGAGGTGGTGCAAGGAAGAAGGTTGGCACTTCTTCCTTTCAACAATTTACTCCTGCCTTTCACTGCAGCTTGATGCTTAGGTGGCTCTGGTGTGTAGGCCCCCCATGGCCTTTGAAACAGACTATGAGGCAATTCACTAATGTGAATATACAAGAAGATATACCATAAAATGGCAGAGAAGATGAAAGCGTTGGACTGGCAGAGATAAAAGACAGAGGAGTGTCATGAGCAGGATAGATTAAAACTAAAGAGGAAAATGAAGGCAAGTGGTAGTAGCGTGGACAGAGAAGGTGAGGGAGATGGTGCTCTTCAGAACAGAAGCTGGGGAAAGGTCAGAAGTCATAGTAAGAAAAGCAGCACTAAATCAAGATGCTTAATGTATGTACCCTGTACATCTGAACCAGGGAGGGAATGCAGCCATGTTGCAGGATTTTGACTTATCTAAAGATTAGCCTGCTTTCATGACGGGACGAAAAGTTCTCGTGGTGTGAAGAGACAGACGCACTTGTCTGGAGCGTGATGACACACAGCATGTGGTACGTCTTCCTCCTTACTGTGTTGGAAAGTCTGTTCGTAGGACATTTCTGGCAAGAGCACTCTGCAGGCCTGGCAAAGCTGGGGGGGGGGAATCAACTCTGCGCCCACCCCGCAGCGACCGGCTCCCCTCAGCCGACTGAAGAAGGAACGCCATCAGTAACTGAAAAATCGGCTCGGGGCATGCGCACTGATCTCTGCCACTCTCCCTCCCCCTCTTTTTACATGAAAAGCCGATCACTGCGTGTCCCACCTGGCT
>NW_010188197.1:0-2534 GCF_000695765.1 Mesitornis unicolor | reverse complement strand
TACCCCGATCAGCCAGAATTTTCTTGTAACAATACTGGCATGCAGGTTGCCATAGTACTCAATGCCTTCAAGGTCTTGGGATAAAGTCGCAGAGGCTGGAAGGAGCGGAAACCTAGGGGAGTCAACCCTAAGGTGTCCCCAGGCTGACCAATTAATACTACTCATACCATAAACATCACATTCACTATAAATTGCCGAGTTTGCTGGGGACTGCCCTCCTGCTCTTCCTCCTTCTCTGCCTCTTCCTCTCCCTCCTGCTCCCTCTTCTGTGGCTGACATCTCGAGAGGGACTTGTGTATCGTCCTAACCCTGAAGCCTACTGTCTCACAATATTGGCTGTGTATTTTATATTATAAGTGATAAGATTGTCTATAGTCATCCCTCATAGCAAATCCTCCCAGCCCTGTTTTGTAGAAACCAGTGAGGCAGGCAAACATTCACCACAGGCACCATACTATGCAAAATGTTGGCCAAAGTGATGTGAATGCTGTAAGAGGGTCTAAAACCAATGAAATAACAATCTCACCTCAAGACAGTGGGCTAAATTTTACCTTTTTATCTCCTACAGTGGAAGTCCTTAACTTCATGGATAACCAAATGCCACACCTCTTCCAAATTTCCCATGGCTGTTGCAGATAAGGTGAAACGCAAGAGGAAAACTTCCCTGTTTAAGACACCCTGTAACCTAAGGAAAGTTATATTGGGCTGAAAGCCAGAATTTCTAAGAGTATCCCTTCCAAAGACTGTTGCTAATATTTCCACACGGCACCACTGTCATTACTGAGCTAGTGAAGCGAACCCAGGTTTCTAAGGTGACATATCTAAGTCAATTCCCTTTGCATTCCAAATTGAAATTCCCAATTACATGATCTGCAACCCCAACTCTAATCCCTAAACTAGGAATATGACCAAGGTATCCTGTCATTCAACGTTACAAATGGCTTCTCCATAGCTAAATTACCTCCAGGACACAGCATATGTTCTGTGAGTCTCTAAGGACTGCTCTGCATGATGCAAAACCACCTAGGTGCTCCTCTGTATGGTATCTATGGCTTTTATAAAGGCTCTGAGTCCAAGCCATTACTCTCATCAGATGGAACAGAACTGCATGGGTCTTGGAAATTAAGCTATTGCCATTTTCCCCAGAAGAATTGTCCCAAAAATGGGGTTAAACCTCTTCTTCTCCATCTCTGTATTTAGACTGAGAACTTCTTTCAGCAGGGCTGTTACACCAACATCCAGTTCTCCTTGGCCTATCACACCTTCACGGCCAACCTGCACACACTGGATGTTCACGAACTTCCTCTGCAGTTTCTCAGGATGAGGGGTGCTAAGCAGGGTGCTCTGCTGAGCCCTCCTGCTGGCACTGGAGTCACAGAGGTTCATTATTCTTCAGCTGGCACCAATTGTTTATTAAAGTTGAAGGTAAATAAAAATACAGCAGATGTAACTATGGTGCAAAGTTTCTGCAAATACATGAGTTAGTTTCTTGACTCATTTGCACCAGACATCACACATGGAACTGCACAAAGATTGGGAGATCTCCCTTTGGATCACTGAAGGCAGCACACAGCTGCTTGTTTGGGCCATAAGGCATTGATGGAAGGGCCTGAATTTACATATCCCCTACTCCTCAGTGACAGAGAAGTTAAACAGAGAGTGTCAGACAAAAGATTCAGCTTTGACAATGAATTTCTTTGCTTTCATGGATCTAAAATAAATCAGAATTTACAATATACCCCTTAATATAACTTTAATGCAGTTTTTGTGCATTAAATCCCTTCAGATCCAGTACTTGTCATTAATATTGTCTACTGGCAAACAAAGAAGGATTTCGTAGAAGAGAACCTTGCCAGCTGAGGAAAATGTTTGACTTGCCTTGGTGTTGCCAAGCAGTTTTGTTTGCATTTTTCAAGGACATTTTAACAAAGAAAAGTATATCTCTCAAAATTTTTTAATTTTTTTAAATATTACAGCCAGTGTCTCTGCTTTCAGTCCTGCACTGTATGCATTAGTTTAAATTACTGTCATTAAAAATTGTAGGGAATATGTGCAGAATTAATAGCCCCTAATTTTCATTGATGAGTTCTAAATGCTTATCAGTAAAGGGTACACAGAACTGGCTTTCCCTATGATTTGTTTTGCCTAGTGTCAGATTTTGTCTGAGAACCTTGCTCAGCTTATCATACACATTGGTATTTAAAACAGCTATATTGGCCCAGTCTAGATACAGGCAATGTTTAAGAATTCTGTGTCTGTGCTGGGTCTCACAAATTTAGAGTCTGGGCTCCTGGGAGCTGATTTACAGGAGAAAATTTAAAATAATATCTTGCACACACACGTTCAGTAGCAATGGATGGCATTTGCAAGACTGAAGCAGCACACATCTGCTCAGAAAGGAGAAAAATACCCCCCAATTAGAAGGTCACCGTCATTGATTGCAAGGTAAAAACTTTGGAAACGCTATGTATGGCCATATTCACATATATATATATATATGTTTGTGCGGAGAAGCATCAACAGGCTGCAAACCA
>NW_010188196.1:0-463 GCF_000695765.1 Mesitornis unicolor | reverse complement strand
AACCCAGTAACCCCTTAATGCCCTCCCAGTTTGTCCCAGTATAACCCAGTAATCCCTTAACACCCTCTCAGTGCCCTCCCAGTTCATCCCAGTACCCCACCCCCCCAACCCCCCCCCAGTCCCTCCCAGTATACCCCAGTAACCCCTCAATGCCCTCCCAGTTCATCCCAGTATAACCCAGTACCCCCTTAACCCCCTCCCAGTCCCTCCCAGTGACCCCCAATCCCATCCCAGTGCCCCAAAACCCCCTCCCAGACCCCCTTAATGCCCTCCCAAGTCCCTCCCAGCATAAACCAGTATAAACCAGTATAAACCAGTATAAACCAGTATAAACCAGTTCACCTTGGGGCGCCGCTGTGCCAGGAAGGTGATGGTGGCCAAGGCCCGGACCCGGATGGGGTCACCCCGAGATTCGTCCCCCGCGACCTGGGGCACAAATGGGAACCACGGGAGCTCCCAGTTC
>NW_010188195.1:365-2218 GCF_000695765.1 Mesitornis unicolor | reverse complement strand
CCCTCAGGGCATCCTGGCTGCATCCTCCAGCAGCGAGGAGCCAGACCCAGCTCCTCTCCTGGATCCCAGCTCCCCTCCTGGATCCCAACTCCCCTCCTGGATCCCAGCTCCTCTCCCAGATCCCATTTCCTCTCCTGGATCCTAATTCCTCTACTGGATCCTAATTCCTCTACTGGATCCCAGTTCCTCTCCTGGATCCCAGTTCCTCTCCCAGACCCCAGTTCCTCTCCTGGATCCTAATTCCTCTACTGGATTGCAGTTCCTCTCCTGAATCCTAATTCCTCTCCTGGATTCCAGCTCCTCTCCTGGATCCCAGCTCCTCTCCTGGATCCCAAATCCTCCCCTGGATCCCAGCTGCTCTCCTAGATCCCAATTCCTCTCCTGGATCCCAGCTCCTCTCCCCCCGAGATGCCTCTCAGCTCTGCAGATTTCTCAGACGGCTGCAAACCAGCGATGGGCACAGCAGCCTCGCACCCCCTGCACCTCTCATCTCCATCCCAGAGCCACCCTTGTGCCCGTGGCCACCCCAGGCCATGGCAGCGCGGGGTCCGTGCAGGGGCTCTGGTGGCACAGGGCCATGTCCTGACAGATGGGCACAGGGAGATGCTCCAGACCCAGCACCAGCCCACGCCAAACCCAGGATTTGTCTTTTGGATGCTTTCGCAGCAGAGGAGCAGCCTCCTCACAGGGCTCCACTGAAGCTGAGGAGCCCCAGAGCTCAGCTCAGCCCCAGAGCAATCCTCCTCCTCCTCCTCCTCCTCCTCCTCCCAATCACTATGGGCAGCATCCGCACCCCAAAAGCTGGTGCCAGACACCAGCACAGTGCATCCCCAGATCCCTGTGTCCCTTTGCCCCCTCTGCAGCTTTCGGGGACCAGCTGAGACCCCCCCCATGTCCCACATTGCAGTCACCGTTCCCTGCTCAAATCTTCCTCCTGCAGCTTGACCTTGATCACGATTGTTCTCAGCCCTCGAAAACTGGGTCTCTTAATGCACCAAATTACGTTACAATTGGGATTATACTCTCAGCACATAAATTAGACCATGGTATCTTTTATACAGATATAAAAGGTACGTATATATGTGTGTGTGTACCTAACGCTGCGTGAGCTGTGCCTCTGCTGGGACAGGTGATGGGTGTTGGTGTGGGACGGTGCCGGTAGCCGACACTGGACCCTGCGAGCGGCACCGGGGCTGGTGGCACCGCTGCGGTGCTGGGAGCCACCGCGCGTCTGCAGGACGCTGACCCGTGACCCGCAGCCGTTTTGATGTGATTTCCTACCCTGTTCCTTACGTCTCCGGGCATCTTGTTTGTTCATCTGACTGCACCAGCATACGGAGCTGGGGGTCTTAATTCAGCTGCCTGCAGCAAAGCTAAATCAGCTTCTCCAGATGAGCTCAGTCCTGACCATGGGAGCCCTTGCACCAGGCCCTGCTCCCGGCATGGCCTCGCCGTAACCCGCCGAGATGGGGGTCGGCATGGCCATGGCACGGTCATGGCAGGGCTGTGGTGCCCTGGGGCAGCAGACCCCAGCACACGGGCACCCACGGGACCCAACACCTCGCCCTGTTTGGGAGGCTGAAGAAGAGTGGCCCAGGGATGCCCTGCCTCACACCATGGAGCAGGACAGGGGCATGGGCACCTTTGGGGTGCAAACACGGGGCACCAGCCACTGAAGTTGTGCCTTTGGTAATGCCAAGGATGGGGACATTGTCCCCAGGGAATGGCAGGGACATCGCCCTGAGGGCACAGCAGGGACATCACCCCCAGGGCATGGCAGGGACGTCATCCCCAGGGCACAGCAGGTAGATCGGCCCCGGGACACGGCAGGGACCAGGGACGTCATCCCCAGG
>NW_010188195.1:0-224 GCF_000695765.1 Mesitornis unicolor | reverse complement strand
ATCCCCCTGGGCTCTGCTGAGCCTGCAGCCGGGATGCGATGTCTCGGTCTCTGCTCCCAGTGACCACAGCTCACAGCTCACAGCTGCGCCAGAGCCGGGTAGGGACCCCACTCCCCTGGTCCCCCTGGCCTGCACCCCTGAACCATCCTTGAGCGTGGGGAGGGCAGCTTCCCTCTAAGAAACGTGCCTGGGAGGTGGCAGCACCCAAACCTCTGGCAGGGCCC
>NW_010188194.1:0-211 GCF_000695765.1 Mesitornis unicolor | reverse complement strand
GGGGAGCTCCGGGCCGGGGGGGCGGGCACCGCCTGTGGGCGAAACGCCTCGTTAGCATCTCATTTGCATACGATCTGCATCATCAAGCCACTTTATTCGCGTCTTTTGACGGGTTTTTATGGGAATTTTTCCCCGGTTTTCCAGCATTTTTATCCCAGTTTTCCACAATCCTTGCACAATCCCACGCCTATTTTGCATATATTTGCATATA
>NW_010188193.1:0-417 GCF_000695765.1 Mesitornis unicolor | reverse complement strand
TTGGTGTGGGAGTAGAGATTGACCATTTCCACGACTCTAACTGACACCTGAAACAGTCTAGAACTGAAAGCTCCTTCTGGATTTCTCCTTCCCTAGGAAGTGCTTCTATGGCCAAACAAAGTTTCGGGTTATGCGGTACTGTGTTTGGCTGTCTCATCCACGTTTGCCTCCAATTTTTGTGGCTGCTGGTAGGAGCCGTCTCTCAAGTGGAAACGGTCAAGCTTTTCTCTAACACCAAAGATGCTAGGACTGAAAACTGTTGCTGGCTGCTGTCTTTTCTATTAAGCCAAATTCTAGCCCCACAAAGCTTTTTGTTCCGGGCTTTTTTTTCTCCCTTGGAAGCAAACGTCTGCCCCCAGGCTTTCTCAGTAGCTGCCCAGAGCTGGATTCAGTATGGCAGACAATCGAATCTAACTG
>NW_010188192.1:1478-1693 GCF_000695765.1 Mesitornis unicolor | reverse complement strand
GTCCTCGATGCAGATGGCAGCAACGCCTGCGGGACAAGGCGTGGGCTCAGCACCCACCACCCAAGGGTACAGGGTCCCTTGGCACAGGGGTGCCACGGTGCCCCCAGTCCTACCTGCCACGACCCCCCCCTGCCGCTCCACCAGCTGGATGGCCGCTCGCATGGTGCCCCCCGTTTCCACCCACTGGTCCACCAGGAGGATGCGCAGACCTGGGG
>NW_010188192.1:1100-1452 GCF_000695765.1 Mesitornis unicolor | reverse complement strand
CGCCCGCCGCGCCCACCCCGGAAGCCCCCCCCCCTGCCTCACCGGGCACGATCGCATCGGTGCGGACCTCCATCAGCTTCTCTCGGCACGAGTAGTCGGTGTAGGGCTGCGCCAGCGTCTGCACACAGAGGTGTCCGGCTTTGCGGATGGCCAGGAAGCCTTTCTGCAGCGTGGTGGCCACAGCAGCGCCTGGGGGTGGCCACGGAGCTGTCAGACCTCATGGGGATGGGGGACGGGGACCTCGGGCTCGCCCGCATCCCTGCTCACCCAGGATGAAGCCCATGGCGTCGATGCCGGCCACCATGTCGATGGCATCCCCCTGGAAGGGCTGCAGCAGGTCGGCCACGCAGTC
>NW_010188192.1:768-993 GCF_000695765.1 Mesitornis unicolor | reverse complement strand
GGTCCTTGCGGATGGCAGTAGAGCCGGGAGGGGTCCAGCCAGGCGTAGTTGGGACCCTTGACGTTGGGGGCCATCAGCGCCAGGTACCACCCCTTCTCGCGGGTGGCAGGGACGTGGCACAAGTCCATGCACGGGGACTGCAGGCGCTGCAAGCACTCAGCATGTAACGGGGGTGCGACCAACCCCCCACAGTCCCAACAGGGCTCCCCATGGGCCTGTGCCTGC
>NW_010188192.1:0-253 GCF_000695765.1 Mesitornis unicolor | reverse complement strand
CGTGGCAGCCACACTGGGACCTGTGGGCAACCAGCCCTGGCTGGGTATGGGGCACCAGGGCTGCCCCCTGTGAATGGCAACATGGGGTACCCATGGGATGGGACATGGGCAGCATCTGTAGGGTGGACACATAGGAAGCATCTGTGGGATGGGGACACAGGGAGCATCCATGGGATGGGGCACAGGCTGCAAGGACCATCTGTGGGATAGGACATGGGGCTGCAGGGAGCATCCATAGGATGGGGACACAGGG
>NW_010188191.1:0-221 GCF_000695765.1 Mesitornis unicolor | reverse complement strand
CCCAGTCCGGCCCAGTACAGCCCAGTACGGCCCAGTACAGCCCAGTACAGCCCAGTATGACCCAGTATGGCCCAGTATGGCCCAGTACGGCCCAGTCCCCCCAGTCTCACCCCTCAGGATCCCAGCGCTGGGTCTTGGGGCCGTCCCGTTGGGGCCCCCCCCGTGGGGCTGGGCCATGGGGCAGGGCTGGGGGGGAGCTCCGGGCCGGGGGGGCGGGCACC
>NW_010188190.1:0-1145 GCF_000695765.1 Mesitornis unicolor | reverse complement strand
TCCAGTCCCTGACATTCTGTGATTCTGTGAAATGACTTGGGTTGCCCCAAAATGGGGTGAATTCCTCCCAAATGGTGTGAATTGCCCCCAAACAGGATGAGTTGTCCCTAAATGCGGTGAGTTGCCCTAAAATGGGGTGAGTCACCCCAAGGGAAGCATCAGCTGGAGCAGGAGGTGAGATGCCCATGGGGCACCCCGGTGGGATCTGACCTGGTCCCCGTCCCCCCCCACCCAAATCCTGGATTTACGGGGAAGACGAGGGCGCACGGGGATTAATTCCTCCTCCTGCTCCTCGTCCTCTTCCTCCGCGGTGTCTAATCCCCGCGCCCGGCACCGAGGACCGGGATAACCTCGGCCGCGCTGGCGAGGAGCCGGAGGGGCAAAAAATGGCCTTTTTTGGGTGTTTTGAACGTGTTTTGATGGGTTTGGGAGGGTTATTTTAGGCCCTGGGGGTGCCAGAGGGAGGATGCTGGAGGGAGGTGGCTGGGGAGGGTTTAGGGGTTCCTTGGGGGGGGACATTGGGGTGACACATTGCACCCCCCCGTTAAACCATAATATAACGAATAATAACCCAAACAATTAATTAATAATAGCACAAATAATTAACAACCCCTGTAATTAATAAGCCAAATAACAACCCAAATAGTTAATAAACCAAATAATAACTCCAGTAATTAATAATAACCCAATAATTAATGATCCAAATAATCACAACTCAAATAATAACCCAATAATTAATAAACCAAATAATCACTCCAATAATTAATAATAGCCCAATAATTAAGAAACCAAATAATAACCCAATAATTAATAATCCAAATAATCGCTCCAATAATTAATAATAGCCCAATAATTAAGAAACCAAATAATCACTCCAATAATTAATAATCCAAATCATCGCTCCAATAATTAATAATAGCCCAAAAATTAATAAACCAAATAACTAACGACTCCAATAATTAATGGTAACCCTATAATTGATAACTCCAGTAATTAATAATAGGAACAACCCAAATAATAAATTAACCACCGCAATTTTCCTGGGGCTTGGCTGCCACCAGCCCTGGCTCGGACCCCCCCTGGGCGGGGGGGGCACTGCCTGGACCCCCCTCCCTGGGCGGGGGTGTGGTGAGGCCACGCCCCCT
>NW_010188189.1:0-706 GCF_000695765.1 Mesitornis unicolor | reverse complement strand
GGTAGGACAGTGCCAGCAGCGCGTGTCCCGTCCGTGTCCCCCCCGTGTCCCCCCTTGGTCCTGGGGGGCTGGGGTTCACCCCGTGTGTCCACCCCAGATGTCCGCTTTGTCACCGAGGAGAGCTTCGACTTCGGGATCCTGTCCCCTTCCGACAGGTGAGGGGGGACAGGGGGGATGTGGGGGACGTCTCACCCCAGGGCCAAGGTCTTGGCGTCGTGGGGGATGTCACCCCATGGATGGGACACTGGGGACATGTGGGACATGGAACCTTATATATGGGGTTTTTGGGGACTTGTCACCCCATGGCCAAAGTTTTGGGGGACATAGGGGACATGTCACCCCGTGAATAGGGTCCTAGGAGACGTGGCACTCCATGGCCTGTGTCCAGGGGGGACATAGGGGACATATCACCCTATGGCCAAGGTTTTGGGGGATGTGCCACATGGATGGTGTTCAGGGGGGAACATGGGGGACATGCCATATGCCACCCCATGACCAAGGTCCTGGCATCATGGGGGTCATGGCATCATGGGGATCTTGTCACCCTGTGGCCAAGCTTTTGGGGACATGTGGGACATGTGAAGCCGTGGCCGGGATCCTGGGGGTTCTGGGAGCCGTGCCACAGGGACATGGGGGCCAAGTCACCCCATGGCCAAGGTCCTGGCATCACGGGGGTCTTGTCACCCTGTGGCCAAGCTTTTGGGGA
>NW_010188188.1:2766-4207 GCF_000695765.1 Mesitornis unicolor | reverse complement strand
GGGGCCACTGACCTGCGAGGTGAGCAACCGCCACGGCACGGCCCACTGCGCCCTCCACCTCCGCCTCGCAGGTAGGTACCCCCGTGATGGGAAGGCCATGCCCCTCCGCAGGGCAGCGTCATCGCCATACAGAGGTCCAAAACCATGCACCATGGGGGCACTGTCCCATAGCATGGCACTGGTCCTCAGTGGTCCATACTTGTATGCTATGGGGACACTGCCCTGTAGAGTGGCAATGCCCCATGGGGCTGAAAACCCATGAACCATGCATTGATATTGCTGCCTGGCACTCTATAGCCTTATCTGACTTGGGTAAAAGTGTACCATGTGCCCCATGACCGTGTGCATGGGGTGGCAGTGTCCCATGGTGTCCTTCAGCCATGTGCCATGGGTGGCACTGCTGCAGGGTGTCCCATACCCCTGTATAATGGGGTGGCATGGGGGACACCTCCACAATGCCCCACAGAGGTGTCATGGGTGGCCCTGCCCCACATTACCCCACATGCCTATGTAATGGGGAGATGTAAGTTCACAGTGCCCTATGCCCATGAGTGGCACTGCCCCATGGTGTCCTGCACCAATGGGTGGCTGCCCCATGGTGCTGCAGGCACATGCCATTGGTGGCCTGCCCCATAGTGTCCTGCTCCTGTGTGCATTGGGGTGGCACTGCCTCGTGATGCTTCGTGGCCCTACACCATGGGCTGGCACTTCCTTGCAGTGCCCCACACCCTGTGCCAGTGGCAGGGGGGCGTCACTGCCCCATGGTGCCCCATGCCCCATCTCTTGGCAGAGGCACCACGCTTTGAATCCATCATGGAGGACATCGATGCTCAGGAAGGGGAGACGCCACGCTTTGCTGTGGTTGTGGAGGGGAAACCGCTGCCGGACATCCTGTGGTACAAGGTGGGCTGGGACCCCAGCACCCCTTTCCTGACCCACAGCTCCCCCAGACCCACACCCTCCACTGCCTCACCTGGGTCATTGTGTCAGGGCTTTGGGGTTGTATTTACCCTAAGTGATGCAGGATGTGCTCCATGCATGGGGAAAGCATTGCAAGGGCTGATCAGGGATGGACCAGGACCCCCCTGAAACCTCTGCTGCCCCCAGGACGGGGAGCTGCTGGAGGAGAGCAGCCACCTGAGCTTCGTGTACGAGGACAACGAGTGCTCGCTGGTGGTACTGGGTGCCACCGAGTCTGACAGTGGCGTCTACACCTGCACGGCCAAGAACCTGGCCGGGGAGGTCTCCTGCAAGGCGGAGCTGGTGGTGCAGGCAGGTACGGCCGGCCGACCCCCCAGCTGCGGGGGGCAGAGCCTGGGTGCCCAACTTGCCCCCCGCCAGCGCCTTTCCTTCCCCCAGCCCAGCCCACTGCAGACGCCGCCATGGAGGAGGAGGTGCTGCACAAGGCGCGACGCCTGACCGACTACTACGATGTGCATGA
>NW_010188188.1:0-2710 GCF_000695765.1 Mesitornis unicolor | reverse complement strand
GCACCGAAGGGATGGGGGTGCTGGACCCAGGCTGCACCCTGGGACTCTGTCCCCAGGACTGAACTCCATAGCGTGTCAGACCCTGACGTGCTATGGCTCCTCTCGGCTGCTGATGGGTGCTCTGGTGCCAGCTCATGGCGGCTTGGGCAAAGCCATTTTTTTTTACCTTCTTATCCCCGCTTGCCCCCACCGCCACACTGCAGGGGGGCATTCTCCTACCTGCGGAGGGTGACGGAGAAGAGCAGCCGGCTGGACTTTGCCGCCAAGTTTGTCCCCGGGAGGACCAAGGCCAAGCAGTCAGCACGCCGGGAGCTGCACATCCTCTCGCAGCTGGACCACGAACGCATCGTCTTCTTCCATGACGCCTTTGAGAAGAAGAACGCCGTCATCATGGTCATGGAGCTGTATCCTCTGGGTGCTGCTCCAGCGGGAGCAGCTGGAGGATGAGGGGAGGCTTTTGGGAGAGCATGGGTGGGCAGAGGGGGTGCGAAGGAGCTGGTTGACCAGGTGGGTGCAGGGCACGGCGTTTCTGTGCTCCTTGACCAAGGCCCAGCTGTGCTGAGGAAGAGCTGCTGGACAGGATGGCGAGGAAGTCCTCGGTGTGCGAGTCTGAGGTGGGTGAACCCTGGGGGGCAAAGTGATGGAGAAGGGAGGGAGGGAGCCTGGGGACAGTGGGATCTGTCCCAGCCCAAAGACATGCAACGCTCATTGCATCAGGCCACAGAGGGGGCTCCATCCTGTGCCCTTCTCCACACAGGGCCGCGTGGGGCTGACCCACGCTCAGGGTGCCCACTCTCCCTCTGCTTTCTCGCAGATCCGGTCCTACATGCGGCAGGTCCTGGAAGGGATCTGCTACCTGCACCAGCAAAGAGTCCTGCACTTGGACATCAAAGTGAGTGTGGGACTCTCCCACCCCCTCCCACCCTGGCCCTGGAAGCTCAGGACATCCCTTCCCCTGGGGGAGCCCCTCCCTCCTGCCAAGCTCCCCTCGGCCCGGTGTTGTCCTGTAGCCAGAAAACCTCCTGATGGCGGATTCGAGCAGCGAGCAGGTCCGGATCTGCGACTTCGGCAACGCGCAGGAGCTGACGCCCCATGAGCCGCAGTACTGCAAGTATGGCACCCCCGAGTTCGTGGGCCCCGAGATCGTCAATCAAAGCCCCGTCTCCAGTGTCACCGACATCTGGTAAGGGTGGCCCTGGCGTGGATGATGGGGTCCCCACTGTGCCAGGAGGGGGTGGGCAGCCTGAGGGGCTTGTGCTGTGCAGTAACCCGCTCTCCTCTCTGCAGGCCAGTGGGGGTCATCGCCTACCTCTGGTAAGTGCCCCAGTGGGCCTCATTGGAGGGACCTCCTTCCCACCCCCTTGCTGGCTGCAGTGCTGGGGCTGTGGCCATGCACATTGCTCCTTGCAGACTCAGCCTCCTCCCCGGCTGCTCTTACCTCTGTTGAACCCATGGCAGCAGGGCTGGGGTCCAGAGTCCCATGCTTGGTCCCCTGTACTTGCCATGGTGTTTCCTATGTCCGCACAACCCGATGACAGTGTTCCCTCCTTGGCAGCTTGACAGGGATCTCCCCCTTTGTTGGGGAGAATGACAAGACGACGCTGATGAACATCCGCAACTACAACGTGGCCTTCGAGGAGAGGATGTTCCAAGGGCTCACCCGGGAAGCCAAGGGCTTCGTCATCAAAGTGCTGGTCAACGACAGGCTGTGAGTGCTGCAGGGTCCCTGGCCCCTGCCCCTCTGGTGGGAGCCTTGTGCTTGAGGGAGGGTGGAGACCCCCATGTGTGGGGTGTAGCGTGGGCAGCCAAGACCTCCTGCCCTTCCCTGGGCTGGCCAAACCCCTCCAGCCTGGGTGATTCTTACCCAGTGGTGTTGGTTCACAGGAGACCCAATGCGGAGCAGACCCTGGAGCATCCCTGGTTCAAGGTGAGCCTGAACACAGACCCAGTGGCAGCAGGGTTCCTCTGAGCCTGCTGCAGGCTCTGTGGGACACTGCTGTCCCTTCATCGTGCAGACACTGGCCAAGGGGAAGGTCATCAGCACCGACCACCTAAAGCTCTTCCTTTCCCGTCGGAAATGGCAGGTGAATGCAGGACCTGGGGTGGGAGGGATATGTGCTGGGCAGGATGGGGTGATGTGCACCAGGCAGGACAGGGTGATGTGCAGCAGGCAGGATGATGCCATGCCACCCACCTGAGCCTGATCTAGCCCTCTCTGCTGGTTGCAGCGCTCACAGATCAGCTACAAGTGCAATATGGTGCTGCGGCCGATCCCGGAGCTGCTGGAGGACACATCCAACCACCTCTCTATCGCTGTGCCCCGGCACCTCAAGGAGTCACCAGCACTGTCGTCCTCCTCAGACTCAGACGACCTGGATGAGCTGCCCTTCATCCCCATGCCACACCAGGTGGAGTTCTCTGGCTCCCGCATGTCGCTCAATGAGATCCCAACGGATGACGAGGCCATTGGGCCATCTGAGGGGCCATGGCTGGAGGGGGTTGCACCAGGGGACGTCTCCTCCATGGAGTGGCAGAGCCAGGGCACAGGAAAGCCTGGGGTGGCCCTGGGGAAGCGGCCAAGGGGCACAGGGCCATGGCGGCCATGCACGGAGGCAGAGGCACCCGGCTCCTCCGATGAAGAAACCCCCAAATCCCAGAAGCGGCCAGAGTACCCACGCAAAGCCATGAGGAAGGGCTCCAGCCTGGAGTC
>NW_010188187.1:0-2058 GCF_000695765.1 Mesitornis unicolor | reverse complement strand
TCTTCGCAAACACGGCGCTGCCATCCCAGCTGGGAGAGGGGCTCAGACACTGCCTGGAGACCGCCGGGGCCTGGCCTCCCACCACTGCCACCAGCATCCCGCTCCCCAGCCCGGTGAGTCCCTGTGCTGCCAGCACCGCCTTGACCCACCACTTCTCATCTCACCGCAACGTCCCGCAGCCTCCGTCCCTCAAAGCCACCCACGCTGCTGGCCGTGGGAGTCCCTGCCTGCCCCTTCCCCAGCTTCAGGGTCCTCAGCACAGTCCTGGGGTACCCTCGCAGCTCCCAGAGCCCTGGTGTGGGTCAGTTGTGTTCCTGCTGTATCCCTCCAGCTCCAGGACCCTGATGCTGAGGTCTCTTTACAATGCCAAGAGCTCTGGAGTGGGTAAGTGCATCTCCAGCAGTTGACGGCACCAGGATGTACCACAGCTCTGCCACCTCCCTGGCTTCTCGGTACTTTGCTGGACAGTCCTGGCTCAGGGATGGTTAAGGTTGTGACCATTCTGGGGTCTCCAGCCCTGTCTTGATCTCTTACTCATCTTTATTCACCTGTAGAAGCTGAGTGACCACCAACACCCACCCAAACCTGCATGGCCCCATCTTCACCAGCTTGTCCTGGATGGCCCTGGGTGTTTTGAAGACAGGCGGGTGATTCAGAGAATGTGTCTGGGGTGATCTCAGCTACCAAAAGGCACATCCGGCAAGGTTTTTCCTCATCACTCATGTATCCAGCTGTTGCATGCAGCTGCAGGGTGCCGGCAGAGAGTCCACACTTGGCTGCGGGTACAGAGCCATCAGGACCCTCTGCCAGCACCCCACAGCTTGAGGCAGCCAAGCACTGTGCCAGCAGCAGGCACCAGCTCTGCTCTATGAGTCCAATGCCATACAGACAAGCTGCCCATCAGTCATGACTTCTCCTGTGGTGTTTCATCAATGTTTAGTGAAAGGATGAACTCTCATGCCGGACTCAGTTGAATTTCTTGAAAGTGGTCATCATGAGATGTGGATCCAGTGAAAATCAGGATACAGTCATCCCAGACCCATGGATATTATTTATACTGCTGCTGAAACATGCCCTGCATAAGAAGAAGCTGCAGCCCACGGGGAGCAATGCTTATCCAGGGTGCCTTGGGGTGCCACAGTTCAATGGGGCTGGTGGCTCCTCCTGAGTGGGGCTGTCCAAAGAGTTTAAGAAACACGGGGTTCTATGAGTGCTGAGCTGAGTGCTTTGGGTGCTTCACCCCTGCTGCCCGTCTCCATCAGGGACAGAGCAGATGCTGGTTGGGGGTGACATGCACAGAGCCCATGTTAAACCGCCACCAACTCCCCACCAATCCTTTTTGGATATAACAGCCCTTAAAAAAAATTCTCTTCCCTCAGCTTGTCCCCTGAACTCCCCTAAACTCCACTGCAGAGTGTTCCAGCTCTGTGCAGCCCAACAGCCGAGGCTGCTCCCCACAACCCTCTTCCCCCCAGTCTCCCAAATGCAGCTCTCCTGGCCGCAGCTCCACAGCCTCCCAGACTTGCTTTCGCTGCCTGAGTCACCGGAACAAAACGCAGGCAACGGAAAACAAGCCCCGGAGACGGCGGGTTGAGGTGGGGAGGGGGCCAGACCCACCAAGCGCCTCTCTCCCCTTGGCAGCTCTGGTGACCAGGATCCTTCACCAGGAAAACTCTATGACAGAAAGCATGGACTTGAGGGAGCTGGGCTGAGGGACCTCCTGTCAGTCTGGAGTGGGGGGAGAGCAGTTTGGGATCAGTGTGAGAAGCAGGGTTATGGTTGTGGGAGCTAGAGATGGGGAGGCACTGGGGATGGGGACTCCTGGGTCCCTAGGAAAGCCAGTGGAGATTGGGGGGGGAGGCTGACAGTAGGGTGTGAGGAGACTGGAGGCTTTGGGTGACCTGGAAGCTAAGGGGTACAGAAGGGCAGGGAGTGTGGGGTCCAGGGACTGGGAAGCTCTGTGCCAATGAGAAGCTTTGGCGACCTAAATGATGTGACCCCAGGTTCATGGAGGAGCTGGGACATGGGGGAGCTCGGGCAGACCCACAGGTTGGGGGG
>NW_010188186.1:474-772 GCF_000695765.1 Mesitornis unicolor | reverse complement strand
GGGTAAATTCAGACAGTGTGAATTGCTTGAAAACCTCACTCGAAAGGTTCAGACAAAGATATATACATATATGACCTATTGGAAATGTGTTGTAGGAGAAGAACACCAGTGTAGTTATGCAGGATTGAACATGACAATCCCTTGGAGATGGGGATCCCTCATCTGAATGAAGAAAAGGAAGAAAGGAACTCTGGCAAGTGAAGGATCAAGTCAAAATAAGGCAGGTCAAAGAGGGACTTTCAAGAGCAAGTTACTAAGGGAGTAACAGCAGGTAATAAATATCTCTGTTGCACAAGAT
>NW_010188186.1:0-399 GCF_000695765.1 Mesitornis unicolor | reverse complement strand
GGCAGCGAAGGGCTGAGAGACACAGGAACAGATGTGCTCTGTTGGGAAGAGCCATGGTAGAAATCTCACCACAGAGAAGTCAGGTCTCACACATAGATCTGAGGACTCAGCAAAGAGGTAAACAGGCTCGTACTTTGTTCACTTGGCTTTTCAAGACACTTCCTCTACAGTGTGGTGTGAAATGTCCTTAAATAATCCTGAAATAGCAGGGGGAACATCTCTGCTTTTGTAGATGGAGAGAAGATAGGAACCAAGGAAAATGGACAGATGCTCAGCTGTTACAACAGAGAGTAGGGATCTGCGTTTGTTTCCACAGAACCTGGGAAATGGGATAAACGGATGTCTAATTCATCTGATGAAGATGTTTACTAATTATTTACTCTGGTAAAATGTAAAGTT
>NW_010188185.1:406-1129 GCF_000695765.1 Mesitornis unicolor | reverse complement strand
CGTTGGCTTTTCTGGCCACGTGGGCACAGAACTTGATACATTTCACCTAAATTGAGGATTTTTTCTAGTTAGAAATGAATCTCCGGGTTTGTCTAGATTTAATTTTTTCTTTGGGCTAAAAAGATTTATAAAGGTTGAAAAAGCAAAAAGGGTTTAAAGTGTCGAAGGAGGGGGTGAAAAAGTAAGAGGAGGGGGTTATAAATTAATAGAAGGGGTTAAAAATTAAAAGAAAGGGGGTTAAAAAGTAGAAGAAAGGGAGGTTAAAAAGTAGAAAGAGGGTTAAAATGTAGAAGGAAGGGGTTAAAAATGAAAAGAAAGGTGGTTTAAAAGTAGAAGGGGTTAAAAAGTAGAAGAAAGGGGGTAAAAAGTAGAAAGGGTTAAAAAGTAGAAGAAATGAGGTTAAAAAGTAGAAGAAAGGGGTTAAAAATAAAAAGAAAGGTGGTTTAAAAGTAGAAGAAGGGTCAAAAAGTAGAAGAAATGGGGTTAAAAAGTAGACGGAAGTGGTTAAAAAGTAGAAGAAGGGGGTTAAAAAAGTAGAAGAAGGGTTAAAAATGAGAAGAAGGGGGTTAAAAAGGAGAAGAAAGGGGGTAAAAAGTAGAAGAAAGGGGTTAAAAAGGAAAAGAAAGGGGTTAAAAACGAACATGGATTAAAAATACCAGAGGGGGAGGTGAAGAAAATAAAAGAAGGGGGGGGAAAACAATTAAACGGATTAAAAATCAGAAA
>NW_010188185.1:0-201 GCF_000695765.1 Mesitornis unicolor | reverse complement strand
GTACCGGGGAGGGGGGGCACCCCAAACAGCAGCGGGGGTGCGGAGGGGGTCAGTGGGCGCCCAGAGGATTGGGGAGGTGGGATGGGACCCCCTAAAATCCACCTCTTCGCAGGGTAGATGGGCACGGAGAGGCCCAGCCCCTCCGCCCTCAGCAGCTCCCCGGCCCAGGCCCCTGCCGCGTTGATGACGATGGCGCAGGCC
>NW_010188184.1:0-742 GCF_000695765.1 Mesitornis unicolor | reverse complement strand
GATCTTTCCCACAGCAGGGCAGGAATCTAAAACATGTTCAATAGGGTGTCTTTGAGACTATCACAAGCACAGATGTTCTACCTGTCAAGCACAGAACACTAAACAGTTAATACAATACATGTATTTTTTGACACCCCAGCTGCAAGTCACTTGAGTGTGTTTATATTCTTCCTCACCAACCTTCTGTTATTATCCCCCAGAGTCTAAAGGTACAATATTTGACAGAGGTCTATCTAGAAAGGTTATAAGAGTATTATATTTGCCAATATCAAATACATTGCCCTACAAAAGTTGGGAAATGTTCCAATCACAGTTACCTGGGCAGTGTTCAAGGTCACCTTTCTGTTAGGATACAGTCATTAATTTCAGGATCACACAATATCATTTTCATATGATTACTATTTATGGCTAAGAAAAAGGCTGCCCTAGAAGTGATCTGTGTTCTGTGATTTCTTAGCTGCCTGCTGCTTCTTGCTACCACAAAGACTTAGAGGAAGGTTACTTTCCAACTTGCAGTCAACATATCATCACTTTCATGGGCTGTTTTTCCTCTGAAATCATGCTAGCCAAATGACACACTGTGCAGGCGAATGCCAGTTTATCTCCATAGCTATGTAAAATGTAAAGGGGAAATCATGCAGGTTTGTGTTAGCTGCTACCAGTCTGCACTTCACTGCAATTTTTTTGGCTGTCACTGTTTAGCATCAAAACCAGACTGGGTTCAATCACACAAGGATTCCTG
>NW_010188183.1:55285-59250 GCF_000695765.1 Mesitornis unicolor | reverse complement strand
TTCTGTGATTCTGTGATTCTGTGAAGTAGGACAGAGGATTTGTGCAAAGCAGCCGCCACACTCTGGGGTGAGAGAGCCCTAATATTTTGCTGAGGAGGAGAAAAATGTTAAAGGAAAGTGTGTTCCTTTCTACTATTTTTTTTTAGACGTATTATTTAATTTTAAAAAAGTTGTAGATCTCTGCCTGCTTGTTGAAGGTGATGTGCCTGTACGCTGGCTCTGGGTCAGGAGCTGGGCTCCAAGGGAGCAGGCTGCACTTGCTGCTGGCTGCCAGCAGCCTCTCTGATCCTGTTTCTGTGGGAACGAGCGTTGGATCAGCAAATGGGATGTATGTGAGAATAATAACATGCAAGTATTGATTTACTGGATACCCGAGCTGCTTCTGTGGTTGCAAGCTGCCTGCCTTCAGCTGCATGCCTTACATTGCACCCAAGGCATAGATCTCCTGCACTGCTGCCTTCTGCTTTTTGTTTGAGGAGGACTAAGGAGTGCTTTAACACCTGGCATGCAAGACTGTGGTGCTGTGGGAGATGCTGGTCAACCAGAGCTTAGTCCAGCCCATCTGTATATTCCACTAAGTTAACTCTTTGCAACATAGTACAAGAACTGTTGTGCCTGGCATCTCCCAGAGGAGTGAGGAGAAGAAAGCAGAAGGCTGCCACAGAACTGGGAAGGGAGTTACTTTGCAATTTTCCTCCTCCTGTCCCTTTATTTCTCCCTTCCCTCAATAAAATCCTACCCCTTCATAATTAGTGCAGTGCAAAAGGCTGAATTCAGCCTGTCTCAGTCTGGACATAAAAGGTGGGGGGGGGGCGGGAACCCAACCATGACAACAAAATTGTGTTCTGTGTAATTTTAGATGTCAAACTGAAAAATCTGCTGGTCAGGAATAATTTTCTAGCATAAGTACAGGCCTACAATTAGAGTGGCAATTGTGTTTAAAAATCCTGACTTTATTGTCCCACAAATGTGGATTTAACTCTTATTACTAGCTGGATAATACCAGAATTGTTGGTCTTGGTCTTACTATATAAGATGCTAAGCAACAACCAAAATTTTTTTCATTGACTCCTTACTAAAGGGACTTTTTTTTTCCTCCCCAAAAACCTAGGCAGCTTTTTGTTTTGTATATCCCTAGAAACGTTTGCGTTTTGTGGTTTAATTACATGATGAATAAAAATGAATTTAACTGTCCGGGGAATGAGTGAAAACAGTATTTGCACCTGAGAAAGGCAACTTAAAGTTATGCGTATCAAGCAGCAATAGGATGAAAATCCTAGATTGCCTGACAGTGATGTATTCTGTTGCCCTCACCATCCCATTAGGACGCCTTTCCAGGACTCAGTGAACTCCTGAGAGCTACGTTTGTTTGCATAATCATTCCTTCTGCCTTTTCTTCCCTTTCATTTTTTAATTTGTATATTATTAATTACTCTCTGTATCCTAAGGCTGTTAAATACAGCTTGCCAAACTATGAGTATATGCTAGAGAAAACTTTTATTTCTTTAATTTGGCCAGCTTCAGATTGCTCCCATTGTCCACAGCTGCAGTTGGCTGTTGATGTGGTGCAGGAAAACCTTGACTATGCGTCCTCTCACCACAGGACAGCAAGTGTCACAGAGACCTTTGGGCTGTTTCCATGAGCTCGAAGAGTTACTTCTGCAGTCTAGGATCCCTCTATGACTTTGTACCTTCTCGTGTTGCCCAGCTTCTGCAACGCTGTTTTATCACAGTGTGCTACTGAAGTTATTCTTGCTGGGAGAACTTGCTGACCTGTTTTGTTTAAGGTTTCTGGGTGCTACTGAAGCAGCTGTCAGGCACTTGCTGTACTGAAAAGCTCCTTACAAATATCAGAAATCTTGTCTCTTGGAGTTCTTCAGTTTAAAAAAGTAAATGGGGTCTCCAGTAAAACTTTTCTAGAAAATTAGGTTCTGACTAATTTTACATTTACCAACTCAAATCCTCTTCAGAGAAGCAGTAATGCCCAGAATGTAATTTGTGTAGTTGGTGCACATTGCCACTGCATGCAGAGAAGAACACCTTAGTTTTAATTTGTGTAGTTTAAAAAACAAAATATCTTGCCTTGACTCTTACCTCTGGTTGTCAATTATAATCATGCCCCCGTAGCAAACGGTAATGGCTTTGGTTGTCTGTTTTATTTAAAAACCTGCTGTGTGTCAAAACTAAAGGAATCCTTTTTCCCCTCAGCACGCTGATATTTCCTGGCAATTGTGAGCAGGACATAAACTCATTAAAAGCCCTGAATTAGTTCTTAACCAATGTTTATACAATAGCTCAGTACAAATTATGTTTACACAATAGCATAATGCAAAACTGTGCTATTTTCATTTCAACAAATTTGTATATGCTGTGGAAACCACAGGAATTGTGGGAGGAGGAGGATGCCTTGGAGGAGAATTCAGTGTTAACTGGCCATTGCGTATTGAGATGGTACAGAAACCTCAGGGTCAGATCGACTTCATTTGTTGCTCCAGGAGGCATGGGCTGCTGCATGTTTTTTAAGGAACGCTTTTCTCAGTTGCATGCTTGCCTAGGGGTGGCCTCCTCCACCATAAGCACTTTATTCTTGCTAGTCATCCCTTCTGGCTTAGAGTACTGATGTTTGGCAAAGCAAGCAAACACATTTTTGGGCCATGAGCGCAGCGTGCCACACCTGATCGGCAGTGGCCAGCAAGCAAGCTCAAGTCAGCCCCAATTTATAAAAGCTTGGTTACCAAGACTAGGCTCCTCAGGAGATGAGTTGCCTCTTTCTTACCAGCCAAAATGGTGAGATACACTGAGGGCTGCTGTCCTGAATTGACTGAATGTGTTGATGCCCTGACACCCTTTCCAGACTCCAGACATTTTTTGTACTTGGAGCATGTCTCCATACACTGCTCATCTTGAGCCTCCTGGAAACCATGTATCTGTGACTCATGAGGCATTGGGCCTGAGCTAATCAGCTATGTTGACAGGCAGGGTATATTTTATTGGGCTTAATGCCACCTTAATGTGGTCATGCAGTTTTCCAGAATATTTTGAGGATATGCCCATAATCAGGGGAGCTGAAAGTTACTCTGAATTTGTCTTTGTCCAGTTAAAACTGCATGACCTTTAAAGAGACTACAAAGCAATATCTCTTACTTTTTCCGTGGCGCCCCAAAGGCCAATATAGGACAGGGAGTTTCTGAACAGAGACAAGAAAAGCAGACCAAAAGCAAACACCAGGAAGGAAAGAGGAGAAGAGAGGAAGAAACAGAAATAGCAATGGGATTCTGCCAGCTGCAGAGAAGACCATTTTTGACATACTCTGTTTTTTATAACACTTAGCATATGTTTAGGTACAACAGCAAAAAGAGCCTTTCTGACCCGGAGAGATGTTATGTTTGCATTTGCATTTGAACGCTTCTGCTGGGAAGATTATATTCTGCATTTGAGCTATGGCAAACTGGAATTGTTTTGTAGGAACCGTGTTTTTTAACAAAAGTGTTTTTTAAACTCTGAGACATCTTACTGCTTGTTCTCAACTAGGTTCATGTATTTAAAAAAAAAAAAAGAAAAAGAAAAAGAAAAAGGCAGTGTGAGCATGCTGCAGGTGTACTACAGCATTGCCTGGATGACTAACCCTCCCTATTTTGCTGGCTACTTTCTGAGACTATATTGAACACATGCTCTGGTGCTGTTTGAAGGCTTTTAAACTCTGAGACATCTTACTGCTTGTTCTCAACTAGGTTCATGTATTTAAAAAAAAAAAAAGAAAAAGAAAAAGAAAAAGGCAGTGTGAGCATGCTGCAGGTGTACTACAGCATTGCCTGGATGACTAACCCTCCCTATTTTGCTGGCTACTTTCTGAGACTATATTGAACACATGCTCTGGTGCTGTTTGAAGGCCCCATAAGAGGCAGGAGCTGATTGAAAGCTCTCAGTTATGTTGAAGTGGGTGGCCAAAGTGTAGGAGTTGAACA
>NW_010188183.1:33369-55244 GCF_000695765.1 Mesitornis unicolor | reverse complement strand
TGATTTGCATGCCATCTGGAACAAGGATGGTGCCACAGTTTACAAAAGCTGTAGCTGATGTTCACATTTGGCAGTAAGTGTGAAATATTATTAAGTGATTATCAGATTTTAAAGGCTTTTCTGAGTGGCTTAGAGACAGATTCTTAGGTTAGAGATGTTTTAATCAAAACACGTTGCCAGCCATTCTGCCAGCTTTTATTTCCTTGCAAAATGTTTATCTAAGTTACATTTGGGTCTCCCATTAAGTCCTTAACAATACCCAAGAATCAGGCCATGATTGAGCGTAGGACAAAACATCCATTAGATATGAGGTTCATCTACTCCACAGAATCATAGAATGGTTTGGGTTGGAAAGGACTTTAAAGATCATCCAGTCCAACCCCCTGCCATGGACAGGAACGCCTCCCTTTAGACCAGGCTGCCCAAAGCCCTGTCCAACCTGGCCTTGAACACTTCCAGGGAGGGGGCATCCCCAACTTCCCTGGGCAACCTGTTCCTGCATCTCACTACCCTCACAGTAAACAATTTCTTCCTAATATCTAGTCTAAATCTAGCCTCTTCCAGTTTGAAGCCATTCCCCCTCATCCTATCACTACCTGCCCTTGTAAAAAGTCCCTTCCCAGCTTTCCTGTAGGCCCCCTTCATGAGCAGGAGATGATACTGCTGTCCCTGACAAAGCTTCCCACAGAAAACCTTCCCCATGTACATGGGTGATGTTAGTTGTGACTAACCAACAGATTATTGATGTCTGAGATGGAATAAAGCTATTTAATACATTAACCCATTTCCCAAATCCTCTTGAAGCTACTCAGTGACTCCTGTAGAGACAAGGATGCAAGGGCCATGCAACATGACAAGGCTGTGACCTTCTGGCTGCCTCCTGCTTGCCTGGCTTGCTCTGTCCTGTACAGACTTTTCCCTTGGCAACAGAATGGTGTCCATAGTTACCACTGCAGCCAAACAAGTACAGACTGGATAAGGAGACCTGGCCACTTTTGGGAGTCTTGGAGAAGTCTCTCTCCTATACCAAGCCATAATTTTGCAGTTCCCAATGATGGCCTTGCCTGGATCCGTGAGATTGGGAATCTTTGAACTTTCATACTCTTTCTGCTATGAGTATCAGGGGGATTTTGCCTCTCTTCTTAACAAATTGCTATTTAAAAGGCGTAGGGTGAATGTGCTGTGATGGTGACTCATTCCTTTACTCTGGGAGCAGGAGGGATGTTAGTGAAATGGCTCAACATGTGGGTGCTCAACGTATGCTGGCTGGGTATTTAATGCGAAATGTCAGGAGAGAGACTGTAACACACAAACCTTTGCTAATTCTGTGTTTCTGCTGGTGTGCTGACAAATGTCTTTTTAGTTAGGTGCATTGCAGCTTTAGCTGTTTCTGGAAAGTTGGTAGAGAAGGTAGGTGAAATTGAAAGGCTTATAGATACTTATCGGGTATAAAGCATGAATTGACAAACGGGGCAGATATTAATAAAAAACCTAATACAATTAACATAGTCATTATAGGAGTACCTCTAACTTTAATACAATGAGCATAGTTGTAGGATGTAACTTGTCTGTTGAAGTAGGTGGAAATCTGATGTGCTTGTTAATGTGAAGCGGGTGGCTATCACTGAAAAGCAGCAATAAAGGCGGCTTTCTGGTCAATTGTTTCATAATGCTGAACAGGCATTTCTCTGATACAACTCTACAACTTGTTCATTGGCATTATGTACAAGGAATTAAATATAACTAGTCTTGTGCTAGCCACTTATGAAAATGAGGTCTCAAAATATGATGTAATGGCTTGGATTAATGGTATTTGTACTTGAGTGTGACAAGTTCAATATGTTCTTATTACAGCTTCAACATATTAACAGCCTATGAAAGAATTGCGGAAATATTACAGCTACTTTTCAAGGACTTGAGTTTTTACTTTCCTCTGAAAACTCAAATTTGTGTGCAGGGTTTTCTGTTCTGCATGAGATACTAAGAAGAAGATGGAGACCTTAAACCCAGAGCCATTAAAATCAATAAAACCTGGGTTTCCAAGAACAGATGCTGATTGACACATGAGTTCTGACTACTACTTTTTCCCCTCATTGGGGATCTACAAACCAGGGGGTGTGTGTTGGGTGTATGTTTGCCTTCCAGCCTCCTTGGCTATCTCTTGTTTCCCCCCTGTGGATGTAATGCTCGAGTGTCTAAGGCTGAGGAGCTCATTCTGCAGCCTTTTGCTCCATCAGGGCACTAAATAGGTCTCACTTGCCTGTATCCAGCTGCATATTTACACAAAATGTGTGGAAACTTACTAGCTTTGAGACTCTTAGCCCTCTGTCAAACATGTCTGAATTTAGTCAACAGGTTCAAAAATTGCTGGGAACATGGGTAGATGCACTACCTGTGTACACGTGTGCACGCAGATGTTGAACCTGTAGGCTTTGCATGTGGAGGAACACACGCACCAAGTACTGCATGTGCTTTTTTCCTCTGTACACCTGATGAAATTTCACCAGGTCTGAAAATTAAATCCCACTTTAAGAAATGATTGATTTGCCTTTGGGTTTTTTCCAGGCATGTTATTTGTTTGTTTATTTTTTCTTCTCTGTAATCTATCCTCATAAGTGGCACAAGAAAAATGCTGACACACTTACCTCTGCCATCACCAGCAGGTGCTGCTCTAAAAGTACCTAATGATTTTAATGAATTTTGTGGCTGAAAGTTGGGCACCAAAGCTGATTTGAAAGCATTCACCAGTGAAGAAAGGATAGGCTTTTATTGATAGCTAGTCAAAAGTGAAGACTTAGCTGTAATTATTTACAAATCAATTAATGGACCTTTCCTCTAACACCCTATCAGTCAAAGACTGGCTAAGAGCAGAGGAGAGCATTGATAAGAATACACCATGAAACAAAATCAATTGTCTTTTGTCATTCTGACAGAAGTGAGCCGTACACGTGGATTAACCCAGAATGCAACAGGAAAATGTCCACAAGCTGGAAGATAACCCAATTTTGTAAAATCAAGGTTGTCATAAGAATCGTTCATAACTGATGGTGAGATTAGAACTTCTCTAGCGTCCCAGTGGTAAGAATCAAAACAGCTTCTGGTGCACTGTTGCAACTCTTTAAAGCCAGATTAGTTTCCTCTGTCCTGGAATCTGTCCTTAATGTCAGCTAGTTTAAATAAACGACACATGTAGCATGCACTTTGAGGTCATAATTTTATGATTGAGATCGTATGTTTATGATTTTGGTTGGCAGTTGCATTGTTAACCGTTATGCAGTTCTTGGAAAGTATTGCTTTCATTGTGTCTCTGATGCCATAGGAAAGTTGTCAATATTTCTTCTCTTATATTTTGGAAAAAGTCTTTTTGATTAATATGTTCTTGTGTGCAAAATCTTTGGTTCAGATTTGCTTGTCTGAATGTGAAGTTGTGATGATATTCAGGTCGTAATCCTGGCTGTAGTATGACTCTGCAAAAGGAAAACAGAAAAAAAAAATCTCAATTTTTCATCAAAGTGGTCTTTGGAAAAAATGGCTTCTGTAATTATCAGCAGAGCCCCTAAGATACTATTGGGGTAATTTATTAAAATGACAAAATTTAACACTACCAGTTTTAGCAACTATTAGTTCTTCATGTGGCTGCATGATGTGAATTTCTCCAGAAATTATCAGAATTGTACCTAGGTTTTTTTCTCTTTGCACTCAAATCATTAACAACAGTGCTCTGATTTCTGCTTCCGGCTGGGCACTGCATATTTCCCAGCCTTATGATTAGCATAACTTAATTCCACTTGAGCATTCCTCATCGGTGCGTGCTGGCTTCACTTCCCCAAGCTGCTTTTGGGAAATCCTAGTGAAAGACACTGATACGCACATGCTCTCCCATCTCTCTGTCCTCCTCCAGATTTGTTGATCCTAGCTGTAATGTCTTTTCTGCATTTCTGCAGGTTATTTTGTAAATCATCCAAGGAGCATAGCCACTGCTCTGCTTGTCTATTCATTTTATGCCAAAGATAACTGCAAAGATTGTATCTCCTCTGAGATTTAGTGCAATAACTCTTCCTCACCAAGGCACTGCATAAATACAAGAGCACCAATATCTGAGATATTTAAATAAGCAGCAGGCCAAACCTAAAAGCAAAACCCGAGCAAAATATATTAATCAAAATGAGGATTATCAGTAATGTTTTGTGACCGAGACCAAAGGTCAACCCAGTAACCTTTCAGTAATGCGTGGTGCAGTCATGCAAAAAACCTGGTTTCTGTTCCCAGGCTCGGTCTGAACAAACTCGCGTGGTTTGCTTAACCCCCACGGGGGAAGGCTTTGCTTTGCTTATTGCTTTCAAGGGTGACTGTATGGATGGAAGGATGTGCCCTTCTGTCTGATGTTTGGGTCCTGAAATGAGACGATACTTGAGAGAGCAAGTTTCTAGGGACTTTCAAATGGCTAGAAGTATATGATGCATGTTAGAAAGAAAGATATGGGGTTCTAGCTTTTAAAACATTTTGACATTGTAAAACCATGATAAGGTAAAAGTGTATGTAGTGAGTCTGACAAGTCTACACTGAACATACAGGATTCCCACAGAAGTGTCCTGGGCTCCAGGGTACTCTGTCTGTACCTACAGAGATGCTTATGTTTTTGAGCTACTGAATAGGAAAGAATTTTCAGTTCAAAATTAAAAATACTAAAATTACAAAAATTAGAGGACATGTGATTGCTCTTGAAACTGTAACTCTGACATTAATTAGTATGTCAGTTGGTTTTAGCTGCTGGCCTCTTAATGTTTCCCTCTATTTATTTGCAGTAATTTTAGAATTCTATGCTCTTCATTTTAACTTTATTTTATATTTACTTATCTTCAGTACTTTGTACCCACCCTCAATGAGTTTTTCAAAGACAAGGTTTTTCTCTGATTTTTCCCAATGCAGTCATCTCAAGTGGTCCAGAGTGAAAGGGGCAGATGAGGAATTGCAGAACTGAAGTTAACACCCTAGCATCTTCCCTGGAATAAATTCTTTCTAAGAAAATCTTTGTCTTGTCTGCAAGAAATGGAACTCTTAATTTAAACTTATTATACTTCTCATGTATCAAAATGACACAATGATGTGACAATGATGTAGACAAGTAGTAACATGAAAAAAAAATAACTTGTTTTCAGCGCAGTTGGCACAAACTAGTTTTTTAAATATCAAAAGAACCATACGTATGTTTTCTGACACATGTCATAACCTTGGCATTGGTTCAGGGGCACGTTGACATTAGTTGGGGCTATGAGAAGCTTTGTGTTCTTTCTCCTTCTGATTTGGCTCATGGTCATGGACTGACATACCCTCTTTGGAAGAAGCTTTTTACAATACGTTTTCTAGGCAAGAACCAATTTTCTTCAGGGAAAATTTGACTTTGGGTGAAAAGAAGGTGAGCAGAGGAAAACGAGGTGAAAGTACAAAGCCAGCTTCAAATCAGTGTCTACTGCCATCTTGAACTATATTTTTCACTTGCCTTTGGGAGAGGAATGTTTAGAAATAGCACAGCAGCAGTAATCAGCAATGACTATCTTGTATAGTAGAATTTTCCTTGGAGGTATACATGCGATTTACTTCTTGCAGCTTAAAAACATGCTATTCTTCAAATATTTAATCCTTTTTTGCCTGTTGCTTCATAGTAAATATTGTGAAAAAAAACTCGTGTCTCTGCAAAATAGTTCTTTGAAGTATGTTTTCAAGTCTTTCTATTTAGATACTGTTCCTCTGGTTTTTGGTGATTTCTACAACACAAAACACAGTGAGGAGTTCTCTTACTGGCTACTTTAGTTATTCAAGGTAGCTGTTGTTTCTGAAGTCCAAACTTAAAATCCTAAGTCAGTGAAGAAAGGTTGATGTCACAAGTTTTAACTGAGGTTAAAATAGCCCAAAAGAAATGGTATAAATACTTAAGAATGAATTCCACTATAAACAGTTACAAAGTACTGAAAAGCAGTCCCCTGAATGTATATGCATGGAATATAGTGTTATTTAGGTAGGTGCAACAGCCTTCCTTCTGTTGAAGCAAATCTTATTTCCTGATTATTTTTTTTTTCTGTTTTAGATCTGTTTTGCAATTAAGATTTACACTGCCTTTATACAGAACTGTGGAACAGCCCAGGTTGGGAGGTATCTTGAAAGATCATCTGGTCCAACCTTTTGTGGGAAAGGGAGCATAGATGAGATTATCTGGCACCCTGTTTTCTTGCGTCTTCAAAACCTCCAGCAATGGGGCCTCAACCACATCCCTGGGGAGGTTGTGCCAGTGGATGATCGTTCTTACTGTAAAAATCTCATCTAGGAGCAATACATTGTTAGATAGCTACTGTTGAATTTTTGTTTTGAGAAGATGGGGATTACAGGAGCTTTGTGTGTTTGGGAGAGATGGAGGCATTTCAGAAGAAGTAGACAAATGCATTTGAATGAAGTTTTGTTAAGGGGTTTTATTCTTTTTTTGAGTGGGAAAAAAATCTGAAGATCAATTCCAAATTTAGCTTTGTTGCTTCAGAAATAGCTGGACTGAGATAATTTTGTCTTGGCTTCACTCTTTGTGAAATTAATCCTTAAGCTTTCAACCCAAAGCATTACATAGTTAGTTGGACATCAAAAGTATGTATGTATGTGCAACATTTAGATCTACCTCAGATCCATATCCTTCTGATGCATCAACATAAGCAGACTAATAATATTACAACACATCATGAAAACATGAAACCCAATTGACCAGATGGTTCTTTGTGGCTCTAAGAATTACACTTGGCATCTGCAAAAGCACAGTCTTTTTATCATAATTTTCCCAGGCATTCCCCCCAAACTACTATGAAAGTATAAAACTTCCAAACAAAGTGTAAAAAGTTTGTCTTCCAACAACCATCTTACTCCATATTTGAGGATCTATATAAAATATTTTGTTATCCAGATTTGCAGATCAAGTCAACATTTTTACATTTTTGTATATTTCTCACACAGAGGATACTGGCAATTGAGGCACAGGTGCTGTTTATGTAGCAGGCCAGCCTCTGACAGACTTCTGTGTTAGTGCTTAGATCTGCACTTACTCATTCCCGTTGTTTTGTCAAAAACATTACTTTTATAAATAATGGTATTTCATGTGGAACACCCTGGAGATCCAGCATCTTGCTTTAACAACCCAAGGAAGAAATATTGCTGGCAGCAGACCAGGAAATTGAAATATAAACTTGCATCTTAAATTGCGTACAAGTGCAAATTGGTGTCAGGTGATGTAACACCTTACCTTTCCTAGTAAATGAAGTAAGCAGGAACAATGTTAACTATTATACAGCTAAAAAAAAAGTGACACACATGATTAAGATGAAATTGCTTTGAAATTATATTATGTTTAACATCTCAATATTTACTTAAAAGCATAATCTAGATGAATGACTTCTATGCAAAGGAAACTGACTTTTTTTCCCCCCTCTGACAAAATTGCCTGTGTGCATATTCTAGTCAATGTTACTATCAGTGATAGAAAAATTGTTTTCCTTTATCTGAAACCCATGTAGACAGCATTAGCTCTATCTAAATCTGAACTCCTTCTTGACTGCTCAGACCTGCTTTGCAAGAGAGACACATCCACAGATGTGGGAGATAGTAACAGAGTACCAGTTTCTGAAAACAGAACAAAAATACTATGGGGGGGCACGGAAAGAGAGTAGCAAGTGAAAACAAAGTAGAAAATAAGCCGGAATTATGGAAAAGGTGCATGAAGGAATAAAGGAAGAGCAAAAATCAAATTTGAAAGTTCTGATAAAATAAAGTATGCTGTAGCCTGCACTACCTCTGTTATCTGGGCTAAGAAGAATGTTTCTGTTGCTTATATATGGGCTAACAGGCAATTGTATGAACTCTTGATATTTCAAGAAATTGAATCAAATGAAGAAATATAAAACAGATTTTAATCTTTGCATTCAGGAAAGTGTTACAAGCTTAAAATAGTGCTTAGAGATTACAGATCCTCAAACTTGCTGAGATGTATATAAATGTCACTTCACAGAGTTTGTATAGCAATTCTAGTCGTCAACATTACAGGTTAATTTATTATTGGCCTAAACTTTAGGGAGCAGCCTCCTGAAGCAAGGGCGGGTGTGCTTTTACTGTTGCTTACTGTAGCCTTGCATCAGGGTGCAAGACCTCTGTGCACGTAGTGCAGTGGTGGTATTTGTTATGTACATTTGTTAATGATTATGTTATTCTATGTTGTTGCCCTGTCAAAATATAAGAAGGCAAACCTGACAAAGTTCCCCTAAAGCTATGCAATATGTTTTCACCCCATAGGACAAATATGAACAGGTGGAAGGACATGAATGTTGAAATAACAGAAGCTAAGGAACCAGACCAGCTCTGGTATACTCATAACCCCAGCTGTGGGTATACAAACAAATTACTATGGGGTGAGTTAATTGTAAATTCATAGCATTGGTTACTGCCTCAGTACATGCCTTTGACCTATGGTTAGTGTGAAGCGGTGTAAAGTCGTTCCTGTGCACCAGAAGTGCGTATGTAGGCAGCTCCCAAGAGTAGCTGCTGGCCTGTGTATTCACGCACTCCTCCACCTTGTGCGTGTGCTCTTAGCATGGCACATAGCAAAATGAACCCAGCATCTTAATATGTTACATAACTTGAATGAGCAGATATGTTTCAAATTATGTTTAACCTGATAAAGACATAGTTCTGTCATGATTGCACAGTTTTGGTTTATTTTTTAAAAATCAGGAATCAACACAAAATTTCAAAGGCAAAATAGACAAGATTGGCTGATGTATACTCGGCTGTCAAAAACTGGTTAAGCTGGCTTTGGTCTAGCTCTTATTTTGTGCCTAGAAGTAACTTTGTAGACATAAATTAAAGCATGCAAATACCTGCTTGATCTGAGGCTGCTGTAGGCAATTAGGTATCTTCACTGGAAAAACTTTATCTGTAAGTATTTCCTTGAGGAGAGGAATAAAAGAAGAAAAGAAGGGTTTAGAAAGTAAACAGTTAATGTTATAAATTATGTTATGAGACTGTACCAGTGACAGCAGTTTTATGACCAATACCTGCATTCAGAAAATTGATTCACATTGGTAGCTGAACCTGCACAAGGGGCACGATCAGATCTCCCACTTCATCCTCATGACTTTCAGGGTTTTCTGTCCTTTCTGAAAATTTACGTAGGGAAGAGTAAAGATACCACTGGTAGTGTGATCGTGTTACCTAAAGCAAATGAAAAGGTCTTAAATGCAATCATTGTAAGTTTTTGACAAAAGCCATTATTTAAATATAAAGGCATGAAGGAATACATTTTCAAAGCATTGCCTGGAAGACTGGGTGTATTTCTTTCTTTGTAGTGAGGGGAGCAGTACATTTTAGACCTTGTCCTGTATTTGAAAGAGCTCAGTAGATGAGATCTGAGGGCCTGTGAGTTTAGAAAACTTTGCTTTTAGGAGGTCCAGATTGAACCTTAAAAGCTGTGTATAGCCCTCAAAGCCTGGCCTGCATATTCTTTTTTCTTGTCATTTCAAAGTGAGAAGAATGTTGTTTGCTTGCAGGCTTTTCATTTATGTTGAAGGGAAATCACAAGAACAATCAGCTCTTGTGATGGTTTGAATTTCTTCTTGTAACAATTCATGTAAATAGGTGTGCACATGCAAGCTAGACATAGCTTTAGGGCTGCTGTGAAGTTGCCAGTGCATATGCCACTTACATTGAAATCGGACAGTTCTGCGTTATGTGCAGCACTTTGAGATGTAAGAGTAACATTTAGAAATGCCACTTACTCTTTCTGGAAGTAAGGGCCAGATGCCAAGTGGATGGACTAAAGAGTTTGGATTTGGGGTAGGGGGGAGCTGTGGAAGCCATAGAAAACCTATCCTCTTTATTTCTTATGAACTGTTTTCACCTCAGGATTGCTTTAAAATTATTATTCAAACAGCTAAGCAGTGTCTTCTAGCCAGCTGTGTTAGCCATTCTCTTTGAAGCAGGTGTGCCATGCAAGTCTGTCAGCACTTTCAGACACCAGCAAGCTCTCTTGGTGTGCCTTTGACTGATTAGATGTGATGCGTGCTACTGACTCTTTTCATTCTGTTTAAAGCAGAGATGCTAGAATGCAGGTCCTTTTTATCTGCTAAGACGGGGAAAAATACAAAATAAGATGAGCTCCTTCTACCTGAATATGGGTGGCACAATAAAGCAGGACATTTCCTTACCCAAGAAACCAAGTGCAAGGTGCAAGAACTACTTACAAATCCTTGGAGGGATCAAGGGCTTTCCAGGTTGAATGCTGTTGGGTGTTAAGGAACTTCTGGTGAGTGGCTGATAAGATAGACATTTCGACTTTATTTGATCACTGTTAGCTACAAATGACTGACCTCAGAAATCTCATATAATGTGGTTACCCAGCTTCATACCTACCCTGCTTACTGGTGCCCAGTGCAATGAACTGTGTTGATTCTGCTGCATTTTTGGCTGACAATGGAAGAAGTGACAAGCTCAGACAGAAATGTGGTTGCTAACGGGAAGAATGCTTTGTTCAGAGTGACAACTGGGGGAGCTGGGGCATTGCATCTAAGAAACCAGTAGTGTGGGAACAACAGCTTTCTGTCAAGCGCTGAGGCAGGCACTGATATTACTTAGGATGGTCGAGCTGTTGTAAATCATGGAATGGTTAGAGTTGGAAGGGACCTTAAAGATCATCCAGTCCAACCTCCGTGCCATGGACAGGGACACCTCCCACCAGACCAGGTGCCCAAAGCCCTGTCCAACCCAAAGCCCTGTCCAACCTGGCCTTGAACACTTCCAGGGAGGGAGCATCCACAACTTCCCTGGGCAACCTGTGCCAGTGTCTCACCACTCTCACAGCAAAGAATTTCTTCCTAATATCTAGTCTACATCTACCCTCTTTCAGTTTATCACAGTACCATAGTTAGAGGTCAGTGGCAGCTGGGACGCAGGGAAATCTTGGCTTAATGACCTTGCCACTAGTAGAGCCATGAGGTACTGATGGCAAGATGTAACCAGCCCTACCTGTAGGTAGATGTCCACAGTCCGCATATTGCATGGAGAAACTGCTGTTGGAATGAGGTGGTGAAAAAAGCACCTATTGCTTGCACAAATGAACATTATTAAGCGGCAGACAGGGATCCTGTTAACTCTGGTGTTCCTTTTAGTGGAAATGTAAATTTCACAGCATTTTCAGAAAAGAAGTGAAGACTTTTGTGCCTCCTCTTCCTGCTCACATTTATGCATTTAAGCTATTTTCAAGGCAGTGGTGTGTGTGTGTGTAATTACATGGGCCAGCAATAAGCACCTAAGCTGGGGATGGGAAACAGACCTGGTGCAGCAGACCTGGGGGGACGTGGAAAGCCAGTGTTGTTCCTGGGGAGGGGAATGGGAACTTGCTTCTGATAGTTGGGAGTGATGCTGCTGCAGGGGAAGGTAGGATGGGAAGGTGACAGAGGACATAAAAAGGGATGAGGAAGCAGGGACTCCTCCCCAGAGATGTTCAAGGGAGCAGAGGGAAGAGGAGCATGGAGGCAGGACTGAGAACTGCAGAGGTAGGGAGGAGGAAGAAATCCTGTGCGACATGAAGGGAGGAAAGAAGCAAAAGAGGAGATACGAAGAAGGGATGGGATAGGGTCCCAAAGGAAGGGCATGAAGGTGTGCAGAAACTTTCCAGACCAGCATGGGAGCCCTAGTGAAGAGTTACATTATGCTCTTAAACCAGAGGCAGAATCTCAACAAAGTGTAAATAATAAACAAATTGTAAATAATTACCCTAGACTGAACATGTGTTATTTGGTTATTTAGTGTGTTATTTAGGTCAACAGCCTATTGATCTGATAGGCTGTTGCAGCTCACTGTTTTCAGCCATCAGTGTTGTATCCCACTTTAGAAACGGTGGCTGAGCTATTCACACCCAGTCTCTGCCTTCTCCTAATATTTTTAGGGCCATTTTTGCTTCCAGCAGCAATTGGTGCAATGCGGTGTAGCTTCAAGCCATACTCGATTTGTCCAGCTCAATTTGTTTGCTGCCGCTAGAAGTCAGCAGCACCCTCAGTGTGAGTACTGCATGGGACCAGTGTACCCACTTGCTTAAGAAAATATGAATTAGAAAAGAGCCTTTAACAGTGCTTTCAAACACATAAGGACGTTGCACTTATCTGCTGAAAATCTGTGTTATGGAGAATCAGGGTGAAACAGGTGTTGAAATCCTTGGGAGTAAACAAGAAGAAGACTGTCTAGGCATTTGTAGTCCTGTGTGTAAATCAGAGATTATTTATTGTGAAGTTATACCCTCAAAGCAGCTGTTCACAATAGCTTGTGGTACCAGTTCTACAAGATTTTCTGAAAGAAAATCAAGATGTGAAGCTTGCTGTTTGCTTCCCAATGTTTATTTCACACAAGAGTCTTGCATCTTTGCACCCTGTGTTGGGAGTCCTTTTGCTTTGAGAAGGAGGTCTCTGTCTTGATCAGGAATAAATCCAGCTCAAGTCCAAAATAAAGGGAAAACAAAACAAAACATCTTTCTTTCCAGTTTTGTTTTCCTTTCAGAAGCTGTGAGTTAGGAGGAAGGGAGAAATGCTAGAAATTGAGAGATGTTAAGAGTGGGCTTTAGAGCATATGCTTAGCTATAATCGTTCTTATACACCCATGTGTCTCTCTTCTTTTATTACCAGCCCTCCATGAAATGTGGAGATTAGCACTAGTCATGTGGAAGTGTTTAAAAATTCAAGCAGTGACAATAGGAAGTGTCAGACAGTAATGGAATAAGTACAGCAAAATTACAAAGACAGCAGCTATTCATTAATAAATTAGAACCTTGTAGTTTTTTTTCCCTAAACTGAAGGCGTCTAACTTGGAAATCATATTCTTCTGGATGCAACTTTGTAATTTCCTTTTCACCCCACTTGGGGAAAAAAAAAGCGAACTTCTTTTTAATCATAGACCAAATCATGTGTTAATACTCCCCACTGCACATTCAGAAGTAAATTTAGTAGGAGGAATTAGAGCCACAGCCACCTCCAAGGGACAGGTCAGGGCAGTGAGGTGTAACTCTGGACACAGAGCTACAGAGGTGGGGTGAAAAAGAGGGCGTAGAGCAAGCTCTGGCATGCAGTGTCTTTTTCTTTTGCTCTCTGCTTACTTGAAAACACTAGTGTCATGTATGAGATAGCCAAAACACGATGTCAGAAAGGCCTAGCTAAAGCATATGCTACACTCATGTAATTTTGGTGGTGTTACCGGGAGGTTCGGGGTGATGTTACCTCGGTGTGCAGCCCAGCTCAGCTCTGCGCCTCAGCATAGGGTGCTCTGCGTGGGATCCCCTGGCACAGGGCTGTGATTCAGTGTTCGGCAGGGAACAACCCTACCTCCTCCTCCTTTTCAGGCCAGTGTGCTCAGAACACCACCCAGATCTTTGGGCTCATGTTTTCCATTTAAAAGCACTCGGGGCGGCTGAAGCAAAGGGCCACCCAGCGCTTTGAGCGAGCAGCTGTGGCAGTGGCTCGTATTGGTCAGAGCAGAGCGTGTTCTCACTTATCTGCATTAAATATGGGTGGCCATGGGTCCCTCGGGAAAGCACTCTTTCTCACTATCTGGAGGTGGCAACTATTGTCTGCCTTCCCAGCTTTGCTGCTCAAAATAGTTTTCTTCTGCTTCCTGTGTCTGTGGAGCTGTGTGCATTCAATGGTCTTGAAAAACACCACATGGGAGAAAGCCTTTTGAATCTGCTGCTCTGGTATAGAGGGAGCAGCTTAATGAGAATTGCTTCTCTTTAAAAAGTTTTTATCAAGTAAAATCCCTTGTTCCTGTCTCCATCCCCTGCCCCTTTTGTTCCCTCCTCTTTCCCAGCTGAGGACTGTAGGTGACTTCTGTCTGTAATATATTTTTCAGATCAGCCCTCCAAAGGCTAAGTCCCCTGATCTTCTGTACAAAGTGCCATTTCTTATTAATTTTCTTATGAACTAAGCTTATTAACCTGCCTTTCTTTTTGTGTATACAGTAATTAAAATGTACAAAGAATTTGACTTGCAGTGTGCCCTTCTGGGGCTGTTGTTGGATCTGCCTTAGCAGCACACATCAAGAGCACACCAAAACATTGATTTTTATTTTTTTAAAGGAAGACTCGGGTCATTTCACAGGGGGCAATTGGAGCCTTTGAATGAGGAACCCAGGAATGTCTTTTCCTTTGGGCAAGATTTGTGCAGCCATGGCAGGTACCAGTGTAGATCTCTGGCTGGAAATGCAAAGAATGAGCTCAGATCACAGTCATCTCTAGCAAAGTGAACACATTCCTGGTCTCCAAATAGCTATTTATTCAGTGATGTTTTAAATTTCCTTCCCCTCTTTTTTTCTGTGACGGTGGGGATATTGGTGAGGAAGGTGCAGGGGAGTGACATCATTTGTGACCCCACCTGAAACATTACTAGAGCAGAGTGAAAACTGGTTGTTCTATGTAACCCATGAAGACAAATTTGGTGGGAGCCCAGGCAGGCTGCTGGATTTCAGAAATCTGAGATAGCGCCAGGTCACTGGGCGTGTGGTGCGGTTTTGTTTCTGCACTTTTGTCAGTTACCTTGACATTTTGAACATTTCTTCCTGTTGTTTGTAGGTGAATATAGTTGTTGTAACAGTTGAGCGTAATTGTAGATAAATCTATGATGAAAGCCTTTTTCTGCCTTTATATGTGTCCAAAGGCAAAACTGACCAATATCAGAGAGTCACTGCTCAGCTTACTGTCAATTTTTCTCCACAAAACTTATACCAGGATGGCCAACTAGTAAATTATAATTTGCCAGCAATATTTGCAGGGGGCTTTACTTGTGTGGTGTGTTTGGTTTTTTTTTTGTTTGGTTTTGGGTTTATTTATTTATTTATTAATTTCAAGCTACATTTCTGTTACAATATGATAAATTATGACTGGTTTTAATGTTTGGTACTAGCATTCTAGCCATTTTTGGGAGAGGAAAATACTGAAGGTACAAGCTATGTATATTATATGGCTGAACTCTCCTCCAATGCAAATAAGGAGTTGAGAGAATTATTTTAAACACTACAATTTTTAAGCAAGCTTGATTGTTGATACCTGTAACTGTGATACAGAGACAGCTTGGAAGATGACAGTTTCCACTATTTTAATATAGTCATTCAGAGGTGGTTTTTCCCCCCCCTTTTTTTTTCCCTTTCTTTTTTTTTGGTGACCTGTCTGATTACCTCTATTTCTGCCTTTTTATGTTGCAATGCCCACAGTTTTTGCAACACAGTATTCATATACTGAATGGTAAGGTTCAGTATAGTTGCCCTTGTAATCTTGTTTTAAAAGCAAGGCTGATGCTTTGTTGATTAGAGGGTGGCGGAGGAGATATATATGTATATATTATATATATCATATATAGGCTCCAGAGTGGCCTGTCCATACATGCGAAGTGCTAATTCACTCAGTTTTGGGGATCAGAGTTAGGAGGAGGGCTGGGTGACTTCTTGTGGACATCCTTTGGTCTTTGCTTTGCTCTGTGGCTGACAGCACTGAGAGGCAATGCAGAGTATCATGGAGCAATGCAAAGTTTAATGGGAGAAGACATCTGCTTTTTCCATAGCAGACTGAAGGCAGTCCTTTCACAATGCCTGTGTTTTCCCAGTTGTGACCAATCCAAGTCTGGTGAGGGGCTTTGGACCAGCCTGTAGTTTCAGTTGAGTCGTGTCTTTGCACTCAAATTGCTTCTGGTATGTGCGTTAACTAATGAAATAGTATAATCTGCCCAAAGAAACCTCTTCCTCTTTCCTCAGATAGTGGCTTACTCAGATGATTTTTCATGTAAAAACTCCAGTAAGGCCATTTCTTTTGATGCTATTCTCTTTCTCTCCCTTGTGCAGAGGGAAGCCAGCTTCGGTATAAAGGCAGTGTAGCCGGGCAGTCTTTTAGCCATGGATAAATAGCAGGACCTTTGAGCTGAGCCATTCCAGATGACCTAGGATGAATCAGGCTGCATTCCTAGCAAGGGCACCCCTTTTTCTAAACAGATGAAAAGCCGCCTTTTAAACATCTAACTTGTTTGAGGACAGATGTTTTTTCAGTGTTGCTTTTTGCTTTCCTGAGAATATAGCGTAAGGTTAGCAAAATATTTAAACTGTAACATACTCACAAGCTGAGTGCACAAGGTTTATTTAAGGGAGGAGAGTGCTATTTATGGAAAGCATGTGGTTTACTCCCCACCCTCCCCCAAGTGGGAATGTTTCTATGGGGTTTGGCATGCTTTTCCATACTGTATGTGAAAGGAAGAGGGGAAGGTTTTTGAAAACTTTCCATACATTCCTGTCCACTTTCTCACCTCAGATGTGAAAGTTTACTGATTATTATATTTTGTGAGTTCATATTTTACCCACTAGTTTTTGAGTGGTATTTTTAATCTTTTCTTTTAAAAAACAAATGATGCCATTTAATCTCCTTTATAGTAGTGTTACACTGATAATCTGAATTAAGTGCAAATTATGGGTGCCGATTAGAAGCAATATGAGAAAAAGACATTACAGCTCTTGGAAATGCTTCATTATACTAAACTGCCAATTTTAAAGTTCATTTCATTGCGTTTAAAGTGGAATGTTTACAGGAAGTGTGGATAGCTGGAAAGGTTGCCACACTGCTTAAAAAAAGATTATGTGACGATTTGAGATACTTGATTGTCATTGTGTCAATTATGGCTTGTCAGGCAACATTAGTCTTTGGTGTCTGGCAGTTGTGAAAGACAGATATATGAGAGTGCTAAAAAGCCCTATAATGTATGTTTGTTAGTTGCAGGGTTGAGTAAGACATTCAACTCTGGCAAAGGGTCTTTATGGTCCAATATTGGCAAGACAGGTAATTTTTTTTTTATGACTCAAGGAAATGTTGTATCGGTTCTTTATGTGATCTTGGGGAAGTCTGCAATGGCCAGACCAAAAATGGGACTTGGAGAATGGCAACTTGCTGTGCAGTGTATGGGACTGCAAGCTTTTGCACAAAATACTGCATGCCCTAAATTTAGAAACCCATGCTTTTCTCCAGGAGATGTCTCAAGCCTCATTGAGAGCAGCTGTGTCTTCTTGCCCCTTTGAGGAGCATGGTCAGCTCTCAGCATGAGCAAGGAAAGAAGATGATGGAGCTGAGGGACGTTCTATGCAATGTGGGTTTTCTACCCTTCCATGAGCTTAGAAAACGATTCCCTAACAGATGCTACAACCATGCTGGAAGTTTAAAACCCTTAGATTTTAGTTCAAACCATTAAGTGCTTTCATCTAATGAAAATCACTTCCTTTTAAAAAGACAAACATTAAAACAAATTATAACTATTTCTTTCCATAATGACTTTTTTGATCTAAGAGCTTTCAGAGTGCTTAGCCTTGCAAGTTCAGATTTTTTTTTTTCCTTAAATTGCTTTACAAAATCACAGGATATTTCTGTGGTGAACATACATCTGTGCTGGCTTTCACTGAGCTTTGGAAATAGGTCAGGAATTAAAGCTCCGGCTTTGTGGTTCTGAGGAAAGCCCTTAAGAAACTCTCCCAGACATAAGAGGGTAAAGAGAGGTCACTGGAAATACTGTTTGACCATATATAGGTGGCGTGGTCTCTTGTCTGCATGTATGAACAACTATACTCCATACACCCACATATAGGTGCGAGCTGTTGAAACTGGTGCTCTTCAATGCTTGCATAGAAAGGACAGATTGCTGCAGGGAAAAGAGAAAACATGGGAAAATCTTGAGAAAACATAAAGAGAAATGCTCTGCCTTTACGTGGCGGTGGTAACTCCTTATGTGCCTTAAGCTTAGCTATATGTCCTAAGCTTAGCTCTATTGTTTTGTGTACCTCTGTGGGAAAAAAACCCACAAACCTATGTGAAACGTGCATTTACTGTGTGGTTGCATTGCTATGGAAACCAGCACCAAACCTTATTCACATTTCCTGTCTGGCTACAGATGGATGGAGGTCGTGCGTTGGCATCTGCCCTGTGCTGCCCTCCGGTCTTTTGCAAGCTCTCCTAAGAGGGAGGGAGTGAGAAGAGGGATGGTGGCTTGCAGGAGAAGGGAGAAGGAAATGAATCACACAAGGAGAGAAGATGACCAATGAAGTGTGATAATTCAGCAATTTTGCCCCACTCTCAAATATTACTGTTCTGCTGTAGTTTGATAATTTTGCTTTTCTGATCTCAGAATAACAGCAGAAATAAATAATTGCTGCAATTTTAGTGGGAGGTGCTTGAATAATTTCTTATTCCCTCACTCGGGGTCTCAGTAGGGCGGTTCAGAGCAGCTCTGGGTGAGCAAGGCGTGCACCGAAGGAGCAGGGTGTGAAGCACAGGGTGGAGAGTTTTGACATAGGATCATGATTTCTGCAGTTTTCCCTGCAACATTTATTTTTTAAAAAATAAAAAATTCAAAGCCTTAGGGGGAAAAACCATCAAGCTACAGAGAAATTAAAAAAAACAAAATTCAACCTTTGGGGTAAATGGAATTCCCCTATACTTGTCCTTCCCTTTCTGCTAGGAATCTTACAGCAGGATTACTGAATGTGAGGCTTTTTCTTTGCAGCAGAACAGGAGGCCAAAAGGAAAATGGGATGGGAGGAGAGAGGTGATTTTTTTCCTCCAAAGCACATTTTTCTTTTCCTTTGGCATAAGCAGCCTCTTCCATTTCTCCCTAAGTCCCTTATTTATTAGACCTGCGGGTGGCCTTTAGGCAACCTCATAACAGTGTGGCCTTTCGCTATCCGAAAACATTAATTTCCAGGCATGCTGTGTGGGCAGCCTGCCTTCACGGTGTGCACAATTGTTCATTTCTTCTGTGCCCAGGTTAGGGAGAGTAGCTACTGCTTTCTGATCTCCCTCCTTCTCCCCTCTGCCCTCTCCCAGAGCCTTCTGTATGTGCTGAGGATGCAATGCAACCAGCAGAGCCCTTTGGCCCCCGAATACTGCCTTTGGATGAAAGAGGCAAATCACATTTATAGCTGCTGTAAAGAGGACTGGTTTCTTTGTTGGAGACATTGCTGAGTTTAACTAGCAAAAGGGTAGCCTGGTTAAAGGGCTAGAAATCTGAGCATGGTACAAACTGTGTATGATGCACCAAATCAGTGCAGCTTTAAAGGTACTTATTCCTCTCCGTACCCCCTACTACTACTAGCTGGTAGGTAAGAAAGATGGACATATTATCAAAATCTTTGCTCTACTTTTCTTTCTCCTTTTCCTGCTTTCTGAGCAACCTGTGGGGCCTGTGGGCAGCATGCCATAGTGTCAAAATATTTTACGCATTAAGGCATTTCTTTGGGAGTTGGTATTTATCTGAAACTATAGTCACTTAATCTCAAAGTGCTGTAAGTTTAACATACTATTTATTATGTAAAAATACTTTCAAATCTGGGACTTATCTTGCATAAATGTACAATAGCACACTTGGGCTTGTCCCCTGAGAGGGACTGGCTGTTGTTTCAGGACTTGCTGAGGGGAAATTGAGTGCCAGTGCAAGGTGAAGCCCTGAGGGGGCTTGGGAGCTGCACTGGGGCTGCTGCTGCCTCCCTGCTGTGTGTTTCTCCACAGTGACCCTGCTCCTTGCCTCTTCCCACGGGGGACACGTCAAGGACACAGGCTGTGGAGGCAGAGACGGGAGAAGTGAAGCTTGTGCTGCTTGTGCTTTTCCTCTCTCAGTAAAGCAGACTGGTGTTTCCGAGGGACTCTGTGCTTGGTCAGTTTGAAGTCAGGTGCAAGATACTCATGCTCGTGCTCACAACTGGGATCCCTGACAGCTTCTGTGAGAAACAAGGTGCACATAACTCCTTTATCTCAGCATACTATCGTGCTGAGTGCAGCACAGATGCATCCTGAGCCGTGGCCTCTTTCCACCTTATTGTACCCCTTCGTCTCCTCTGCTTGCCCTCAGTTATGTCAGTAATGGTAATACTAGAGCGATGACAGTCCTGCAAGATTCCCCACAGTGCATGTGTGCCAAAGCTAACCACAATTATTTGCTCCCCTCTACGTGATTCCAGGCAGCAGGGTGAGATCATTGCTATGAAATCACTGAGCTGCAATACCGTGTGGGTCCAGCTCCAGCGTATTCAAGCTGTATGTGGCTTTTTGTCACGTATATCTGTAATTGCTGACTGGGTCTTCGTGTGGTGGTGCCCTGAAAATGAGTTGCTGTCATTTTCTCTTTGATTAGTCTCCTCTCTAATTGAAAAGAAGTCTTCCCTTGAGGGAGATTTTTCGTAATGTATTTTGTTAGTGTCTATTTTTTTCTCAATTCTAAACTTACTTCCCTGTATAGGTCCTAGAAAAATGAAATGGACCAGTAAAGATGAAATATTCCCATTAAACATGAGACTGACAATAAGTTTTAAAAAAAATTCTAAAAAAATCTGAATGTCAACCTTTTTTCTGGTCTTTTCTTGAAGCTTTTAAAATGTCAGTGCCAAGAGAAATGACCACAGTGGTGAATGAAGCTATGGAAAAAAACAGAGCTGAATCTCTTTTTTGATGTTGTTGTTGTTGTAATATCTAGTCCTCTGTCTTGAAAAGGTAAGTCAGGGAAATGTGTACACTGATGTTTGGAAAAAAACGCCTGGACTCTTTTTTTAGCATTAAAGTACTTGGAATGTATACTGATTACCTAGATAGACATGGTCTGTTTGTGAAATGAATTGGTGAAATTTGGCATGCTTCTCAAAGAGGCCTTTTGCCAGTCTCTCCCCATATTCTTAGCTCATGCCTTTGCATAATGATGTGATCCATGGTGGGCTGGAATAATTCAGCCTAACGATGAATAATGGTAGCATTTGTGGTCAACTGGTCATGACATTCTCACTTGAGCATTTCTCTTTGGGAACAGTGTCTTCGAGTCATGAGACTTGCAGTAATGTCAGGAGAGAGAGCAGCACAGCAACAGACTGGGCAAGGGAGAAAGGGAATGCTTGTTTTACAGGGTCCACTGTAGAGAGAGAAACAAAAAAAAGGGAATAAAAAAGTCTTGCTTGAAATACTGGTATCTTTACAATATTATCTTTGTGACTCTCCCTTTACCACCAAGTACTTGTGTGTTTAAATCAATGTATATCTGCAGCCCTGTGCACAAAACGCACAGTGAGGGAAAAACAACCTGTAAGAAAGTAGGTGAGCTGAGTAGAGAAGGAAAGGGAAAGTGTCGAGATGAAAAGAGTCTGTAGCCTAAACCAAGAAAATGAAAAACAGAGCAGATGCTTTTAAACGTGCTGGAATTGGATGTGCTATCCCAGGTTTGGATCCTCCTGGGCAGATTAAGAAGGGGAGCATGTTAATCCTGGGGATCTTGTTTAAATAGGGATGTGGTGTAAACATTGTCATGCCAGAATGAGCTACTTTCATCATGCCTCATCTGTGTCCGTTGCTGATAAGCCTCAGGTATTAGGTAACTTTGAAGGTTAAATTTATGGAGATAAATTATGCGTTGCTAAGTAGAAAGGGATGTGTGAAAAATGCAGGCATCCCCACTGCAACTTATAAAGGCAAAAAAGCTCCTGTGGGGACATAGTTGTGGTAAATGCATATAGGAATTATCTGGACACTATCGTTTTGATTAAAGGTGGGTTTGAAGTACTGTGGTCATGCTCATTAGATGTGTAGGATGCAACTGCTTTGTTCTGAAGCAAAATATATGTTTACGGGAAGACGAAGGAATGGGAAAGGAGTATCCATGGTTCAGGGGAGAAGAATTAATGTTCCGATGACTTCTGCAAACTGAAAGTCTAGGAAGATGGCTGTGGGCTAAGAAAACCACAAGCACTCAGGCTTGGTTTAAATTCAGTCTCCCAAAATTTGTTTGAATGTGTGAGTAGGAATCCAAATATTGTGG
>NW_010188183.1:32702-33338 GCF_000695765.1 Mesitornis unicolor | reverse complement strand
CCTGACCCTCTTTCTGTCCTTCCGATGTCATTTACAGAGGGCTGGAGATGGTTGAAGAACCAGAAAACTGCACCATTCTTCTGTAGTGTAAAATATTACTGAAATTCATCAAGAATAACAGGGAATTTGATTTAAAGTTTTGAATAAAGTGACACTAAGAGCACATGTGACACCTTGTCACGTGTTACTTAAAAGATTCTGCCATTGTACCCAAAGTAAGTCCATTCTCAAAAAGCACAAAAGAAAATTGTGTCAAATGTGATAGTCTTCTGATGTGTCCCATTAGTTGTGAATTTCTACAAGTATGTTTCAAACACAAATTATTCTAAACAGCAATAGCCTTATTCGAGACGTGAATCACAATTATGGTAACACAAAACATGTCAAAATCACACAGTTTGTGTTGAAGTCTGACTAAATCTACAGCTGAAAGGGTTGAAGCTAACCTTGTGCAGCAAAGGTATGTTAAAAATTATTAGTAATAGCAACTCCAGAATTTGACCCATGGTTTTCAGAGCAGTTTGGATAAGTATTTTCACACAGTACATGCCCAATTTTTTTTAAACTATCCTTTGCATTTTATCTAAGTTGTGTAAGAATTTGTAACCACATACTATAGACCAATTACCCATCCAA
>NW_010188183.1:26432-32671 GCF_000695765.1 Mesitornis unicolor | reverse complement strand
AGGAATGTTAGCTGGAGCAGAAGAAACAATAACCAGCTTAAACTTCTTAAATATTTTCTTTCATTTGTATGACAACACTATATAAAAGGTCCAGCTGAAAATGGGGGCCCATGTTGCTTGATACTGTACAAAAGCAGAGTACAGAGTATGGAAAGAGAGCACAGAGAGTGTACACAGTAAAATATCCGACCTGAGAAAGTTCTATGAAGAGTTTTGGGAAGAAGGAGTAGGAATAATAATGTTAAATTGATTTTGCGACAGCTAAAACAAAATCATACAGAGGTTTGCTCAATTTCTTCTGATTTTTGTTTTTTATTCAAGGAGAGAGTGTGAGAAGCTTGATTTTAAGCTGGAGTAACCTAAAGGAGCTGCATTATTTTGAAATACTGTTACTTTGAGGCACTGTTATACAGTTGCAAGAGAATAATTTCACTCAAGCACAGTCTAGAAATAGCAACAGTTCCCTTGACAAGCGACACCAAAGCCTTTATTGACACCATGAAGCAGACTTTTCTTAAGCGGACAGTTGAGCTTCTCATAATAGTATCTGTAATGTTGCACAGCAATATTTATATGTACAAAATGGGTAATTGAACACTTAGCACCAATTCAGAGCTGCTGTAGTGGGTTTAACTGCTTTGGAGTCAAATGATTTGCACATGCCTGCATCGTGGTGGAGTGTGTCCTCTTCAGCTTTTCAAAGTTAGGTTGCTGAAGACACAAAGACGGCTGGTTTGGAAATGCGTTTTCTAATCATAGCATTCCTTTTCCACTAAGGATTTGGCTTTGATCAATTATTTACTTACTTGGTAACACTTCTCAAAACCTTTGTTTGTTCAGTTGGTACTCAAACAGCACGTCCTTGGTATTGTCTTCTGCAAAAAAGTGTAAGGCAAGTGATGGCTGCAATTCCATGCAGCTTCTAAAGATGAAACAACGTGAAGCAAACAATCGTGATGGTTGGTTTTTTATCTTCTTTTATTATGTGAATGCTCACTGTGTTAGAATATCCTCACCAGCAACCCCTCTGCAGTTATCAAATGTCTCAGCTTTGTTTCAGTGCTTAACCAGCTGTAAAAGACATTTTATTGCCTTGTATATTCTTCCACCATAAAAATTATCGCTTAAGTAAATCACTTCAGTATTAGTTTACAGATGATTCTAAGACTGAGAGACTTTTTCCAGATATATTGTGACTAGCAGCCAGGTATGTGCAGGAACCAGTACTTTTGGAGCAAGCAGCAACCTGTCCTGCAGTGTTTGTAGGGGGGAAACTACCCCATGAGTAACTCAGTGGTCCACATGCCCTGCTGCAGAAAGCCAGCTATCTGCTGTGTGCTACCAGAGGTGCTTGCCAGCAGGCACGGCTCATTAAGAGCCTAGTTGCAGGATATTACATCTTTGCAGTCGATTAACGATGCTGCTCTTTTAAAAAGGTCCAGATTGTTCCTGATTCAGCAGAGCACTTCAATACATGCTCAAAGTTAAATGCTTGATTAAAGTTTTGTGTAATAAAGATGTGAGGTCTTGTGCTTGAGGTTAAACAGCTAAGTGCATTCCCAAATCAGGGCCTGACATGTTACGGTTCTTAGGGGTTTCCAGGAATCTTGAATATCCTGAAATACTGACTTTGCTGCTTTCCAAGCTGAGTGTAATCTACAACTGAAAACCAAAATCAAACTACATTGCCATGAAGCATGCAGTAAAGCCTCCTGAAATCTGTTTCCTGGTCATCACTGATGCTTCCTCAGTTAAAGAAAATCTAGCAGACTGTTTACATTTTCATAACCTTAAAATAAATAAATAAATTAAAAGAAATTACACAAGCCTAGTTTTCAGGAAATTGAGTTTAAAACATTGGTAAAAAAATAATTTCCTTTGTAGAAAGAAGCAGTAAGAGTAATTGAGTTGTTATACTCCTCCCAGCTGTAATTTTTCTCACTGTACAAAGTGGTATTCTGTAGCCTGCTTCTTGTGGTCAAGTAAAGAACTGTGTATTAGGAGAACCAGAATCCAAGTTTTTGCCATAGTATTTTATGTAAGAATGTGTGTTGCTTTCCCAGACTTACTTTAGAGTGCATAAGATCCACTTACTTATTGTAATACCCTACTGATAAATCATTACAGTGCTTATTAGGAAAATGTCTTTGCTCCAGTTCAGAGGGTTAACAGCAGAATGAAAGGTCTCTTTGGTTGCAAGTGATTTATAAACATAACCACTGTGTTGCTTATGGACTGGGTCTACACACCTTACTATGAGATCCAAACTTGGCATTTTCTGTAATAGAATATTTAATTGCTGTAGCTCATTGCTGCACATTTTACAATGTCTGATTTTATATTCCCATTGATACAATGCAAAGCTCCAGCTGACGGCAGTGAGTGTAGACTCAAGCCCCAAATAATTTTTAAAAGCAATTTGGTTTAAGTGATTAGTTGGTGAAGCAATGCTATTAACATGGACTGTTTCATGCCTCCTTTTACATTGTTCTGCTAGTGAACAAGCTGAAATAAGTTTTCTGGTGCATGCGACACCTTGCTTGTTTGTTCTCTGTCTGAATGGGCTTGCAGTGGCATTTTGTTTGGTTGGTTTTTTTAAGTTATTTGAATCTGAAACTTAAACCAAGATAGCCAAAATAAACACGTTCCCTGTACAGAGACTGCCTAGAATTAGCTGGAATTTGGTCACAAGCTTCAAGGTGGGTACACAACACTTCCAGTCGAGGTGCTGGGATGTCACCCGTCCCTGTGGGGCTGGGGCCGGCTGCCCTGAGGACCTCCAGACACCAGGGATAGTGGCCTCTGGTAGCCCAAATGGTACAGCAGGAGTCAGAGATCCCAGGGGTCTGTCTCCAGTTTCCTCTCTCAGATTTGTTGGAGCTGCTTAGGGATAAGGCTCTGAGGCTTCACAGGTTACCATGTATCAGATATGGTAGGGAAATTTTGGGTTCAGTTGGTGTAATTCTTGAATGCCCCAGAGAGGTGCAGATTCTGGAAGCAAACTCTGCTACAAGGCCAGCCTCCCAAATCCACATCTATTGCAGCCCACCAGAAATACATGTGAAGTTCAGTGAGAGTCTTTCTTTGCCTCTCCCCAAATTTCCATGTATTTCAGATGAAACATTTTGGGTTTAATGATGCAAGCCTCTTCTGATCTTGCACTTGCAGCAAAATGTTCAGCCCTTCCCAGACACAGAGGTGAGCCTGAGCTAGGAGGCTACATCAGAAAATGGGCAAACTTTGAAAAAGTTTGGACCACATATGAACTCTGCCACTGATCAAATATAAATAATCCTGCTCAGGCCCCAACAACTGAGTTGAAGCAGAGCTTTTGAAAAGATTAAACCTGGATCACAGTTTTATGGCTGTCTCTAAAATATTTTATTGCTGGTTTATGACACCAGTGTGTCACCCCACCAGTGTGAGAGTGTAAATTACAAGGCTGTAAAGACCTGCAGTGTGAAGGTTTTATCCTTTGCTTATGTACAAAACATAAATAGTACTCTTTTGTCTTTAGGGAAATATATATATATAGATATATGCATACACACACATATATTTAAAAGTACAGCTTAGGAAGCCATGTGTATTAGTAAGAAGACCTTACTCAGTATTTTTTTAAGTGAGGGTAGTTTATTTTTATTAGTTAGTAGTGTGTAATTATTTTCAGTCCACTGATATAGGCCAAACGAAAAAAAAAGGAGAAGGGAATAAGTGTGTGTTGTATGTATGTAAATACTTCTAGATTGCAAGTAGTGTGTGTAACACTATAAGGATCAGAAAAGAAATGTCTTATTAGGTGAACTAGTAGAGAAAAACATATTTTGGAAGCACAAGCTCTTTCTTAGGTCTGAAACAAACCTTACACAGTTTGTGTGTAATTATAATGAACTGACGTATACTATATGAGTACACGTACATATATATTCCTATGCAAATGCGGTTATATAGGTGCAACAAGGGCTACAATATTGACTCATTTGTACTGAAATTGCATGACTGTGTTCTCCATTTTTGGAATAGGAATGGTAACAAAGGAAAATGTTTAGTCTTCTATTACATTTTTAAAGCTAATGTAAAACTACGTAATTCAAGAAATGTGTTATATTGTGGAGTCAGTGGATTAAAGATCAATTCCCTTTGGCTGTGACTTCATCAGGATTCATCAGTAGCTTACCCTGGTCTTTATCTCCTGGGTTTTGTATCCAGTACTCCTTCAGATTTTGCTCCATCCCGTGTTGAGATGACTCACTGGCATTTCCTTCCACTATCTCATGCTGAGTGACCATGGGCAGAAAAATTATTTTCATCTGCTTCTTGTAGTTCATGCTCTTGTTAGACTGGCTCAGATAACTTTGTTTCACAAGTTATGAAACAGTTATTTTTTATCTGTGAACTCTGTGTTATTCTCCAACCCAACCTTGGCACCAGTGTCTTCTCCAGTCTCTGGAGAAATGCTGCTTTACGCTGATTGGGATGAAACTGAGGTGTTAAGTCTTGTTCTCCTGTTCTCCAAGACTGAAAGAACTGGGATGGGAGTGAGTGGCTCCAGGGGTGTGAAATACAGGCTTTTAGTGGTCCTAAATTATTATTGTCCAAATTTCTTACAGGTAATTTTTTTTTTTCCTGCTAGGAGATGCAGATGGATCGCTTTTTACCAGCTGTCAAGGACCTCTGTATAGTCCTTGCTCTCAGCAACATCCTCATCCATGTCCTAGTGATGGGGTGCCTTGGAAGGACTGCACAGAACAAAATTCATACTACCTCTGCACTTCAGGCTCTCTGCTCTGTAAGTGCACTGTATAATGTTCTGGCTACCACTTGGCATTTCCTGGTTGGTTTACTAGGAGTGTGTTGACTTAACATTTGAAAAATTTGCTGTGATTTTGATGATTTTATGCTTTTTAAGTGAATGAAACTTTGTATCTGCCTCAAAGAATTATGAAAGTTCTTTATATTGGTTTATTAGTCCCTATAAGCAGCAGAAGTATCCATGATTGTTAGAGAAACGGTTATTTTTCCTGTAGTGCATGACAAGCATGCTGTAAACAGCTCAAAGGCTGTAATTGGCAGGCAGCATCTGATAAAATTAATTCTTTTGCTGTTGTGCCTAATAAGAAAGGGAGGAGATGCTTTTGGTTATTTTGAAGTTACATTCCCTAGGACTTATAATATGTCTGGTGGTATCTCTGACTATCTAGAGGGAGGGATGTTGAAACAATGTTATGTATAGAGGTGTACATTTTCCAACTGTAGGAAAGATGTGTCTGCAACCTAACTGCACTCACTGTAGCTGAAATAAACACTTTTGGGAAGAATTTAGCCAAATGGTTATTTTTGGTCTGGCAAAGGGGAAACCGACTGAGTGACTGTCATTACTCTGATGCTGATTACTGGAATTCACCAGCTCAAGGACAATTTGCTAACTTTGTTTAAAAACAAAACTGGTCTTTCTGGGTCCAACTGTGATTTAGAAAGGGAGGAACTCCATACCACTTCTTTTTTTAAATTTCTTTTTTTCTTTTTGGAAAAAAAAATATCTTTTTTTTTAAGTTTCCTAGCCATAAACATTACCCAAACCCCACATGCTGTGGGGTTTAGGGAATTAACAGGATGATTCAGACATACAATCCTCACATTCATTCCCACTCCTGAGAATTTTCCTTAAGGAATAAAACTTCTTTCCTGCACTTGGTCAGAAACAAGACTGAACCAAACCCTCTTCTCCTTTTTTCTCTTTTTCCTCTCTTTAATTTTTTGACTGGAAAGTAAGACAACTAATAAAGCTAATGTTAAGCTCTGGCACACTATAGTCCAGTATAACCTAATATATGTGAGCCGTGTGACTTTATCAGGCATTTGCAGCACTCCTCCCTGTGAGCTCTTGACTGATACCTTGTCGGATCGTTCCTTCCCTTTCTTCTCCCCTGCTCCATATGAAGACGTGTGCCAGCAGGGGCTAAAGGGTTGTTCTAAAGGGTGATTCAGAGTGTTCCTTTTTATTTTGTTTTCTTCGGGAGTAGGACAGAAGGCGCTGAGAGTGCTGCTGTGTGTATTGGTTTGCACCTCTGAGAAGACAGAGCGAGGGCACTGCCTGAGCTCTGCCCTTGAGTAATGGAAAGTTGTGATCTCGCAGCCCTGCTGCTCTCTTGATGTAACTCCAGTTTCCTTTTCCTATACTAGGAGGTGTAGCAGAGGGAAAAGGTCACATAAGCTGCAGTGACTCTTTCTGCAGCAGG
>NW_010188183.1:25316-26356 GCF_000695765.1 Mesitornis unicolor | reverse complement strand
TGTTGTTCCTTATCAAAACCAAGCAAACTTAAACAAAATGTATCCTTTCATTTATGTAGGAAATAAAGTAAGTTAGTGAGGCTTGGCACTTGTCCATTCTGCAGTTTAGTTTAAATGCACACACACACACATGTATTTTCTTGCTTTCGCCCTTTGCTTGGTTCTCCTCCTGCCAATTTGTTTTAAAGATTCCTTTGACATAATCTTTAACACTTTTAAATTTATAATCTGATTATTTTTCCCCTTGGTCCTTCTTTTACTCCTTGAATTGGGAAAGGTCTCTTAGCTTGCTCTTATATTATCTGGTCCCCACTTGAATCAAGCAGTGCCAAGCTATCTGAAGATTTATCGATTTTCTTTTTACATATATATTTATTTTCTCTCCTAATTTTTTGTTCCATTATTTTTATTGCTGGGCTTCGCTGCCAAACTCAGGCCATGTTGGTCAATGTCTGACCTGTCTCTCCTCCATCTTAGTTCATATGGGCTGCTTTTAAAATTCACCTGAGTTCATTTGATTGCTTTAAGCTTCTCTGCTATTCACATCCTGTGTCTCAGCTGCTTTTCTTACTGTGTCTTCAGGTTCGGGGTAACTCCAAAACAGAGCAAGTTTACTAAATACTTTGTAGGATTTTCCCTTTCACTGGCACTGTTCTAGGCAATTCAATCCATAGCTGCACAACTTACTGGATTTTAAAGGCAAATCCAACCTGGTAGGAAGATTGGAGTGGCTGCCTGCAGTATGTTGCCTTTTGCTGCATTCCTGATTGCTGTTTTGCTACACCAGATGCTGCCAACATCCTTGTCTCTTAGGCGGTTCTGTAGTCCTGTGTCTCTCCTCCCTTTCCTCTATCTGATGTTTCACCGGTGTTTAAAACCACAGCCAGTTGTGTTTTTATTACACACAGAGATGGAAACTCTGCCCAATGATTCCTTTTCATTCTCCACCTTCCTTTTGTTTTGCCTTGGATATATTCAAGGGGGAAGCAGGAGGAGGGATGGAAAAGGAAGGGTTCGGTCTAGACTTCCAAAGCAATATC
>NW_010188183.1:13294-25285 GCF_000695765.1 Mesitornis unicolor | reverse complement strand
AGAGCACAGCTCATTTCCTTCCAGAGCAGCGTGGCTGGGAAGTTGTACATTTCTTCTCAGCACTGACTTTCCTGAAATTTGTTGAGTCAAAGCACAGCTTCTAGGAGTGGTCCCAAGGACCATAAACACAAGTGCGTGAGTATTCTTTCCTCTCTTGCTACTGCATAGAAGAACAAACAGAGAGTAATGTGGAAAGGAGAGGGCGGTCTAGATAAGCAGCCACAGGGTGGAAATGTTGAAAGAAAACAAACAAATATCCATAGACACACCTGCACTTGGGCGTTCCTGCATCGTGGGGCCTCACAGGACTTATTTTTGCCATAAATGTTTCAAGGACAGAAAACTGAGTAATGTGGAAGTTGTTGACTTGCCTGAGGGTTAATTACAAGGTTTTGCCTTTGGGGAGGGGGAAAAAAGTGATAGTTTATGGCTGAAACTTTTAACTCTTCATACGTTGTATTTAGCCAAAGACAGAAAAGATTTTCTATTTTCTTTAAATGCATTTACATTTGCTGGTTTTTCATACTATCCCATTTAATACAATTGCATCCACTCTTACTAGGTTTCTGTGTTTGCTTTAAACCAAATTAATAAATTGCTCTAAGTCAAATTAAAAACAGATTGAAAGAGTAGTGTAGTCATGACTGTGCAACTTTCCTCATGTAATTTCAAGATGCTCTGTGTTTAAATTTTTCAAGTGAGTTAAAGTCAGCTTGGTTGGAAAGGAAATGCTTTAAAAAAATGAAAAAGTGATGAGATCATAATCTGTAAACTCCATGGAGTTTCTAATTTAGTTGCTACCTTATGTGTTTGTTTACTTAAGAGGTGAGATTTCCTGGGTTGAGAGTGTGTGGAGACATGGACAGGAAGATGAGCTGGACTCTGACTGCTTGATTTAAGATGATTATTTCACCCATTCAGTTTGGCTTTTTCTTAGCAAGGCAAAGTTATTGTCCTGCCACCAGTAATTGCAGTTTTGAGTCTGAATATATTATTATTATTTCGGAGTCTGAAGAAGCTCGTAACAGATTTCTTGTGTTATTTGTCAGAAAATGCACAATGAAACTTTAGAGGAGTACTTGTGAACTACTAGCTATTGCAGATACACAGGAACTTGAGTTATTTGATCTTTTTTTAGTGGAGGAGATGAAGAAACTGCCTTCACATTTCATCTCGAAAATGGAAGTTCAGCGAACTCTATAGGCAGAGGAGCTTTAAAAGGCCTCCTGCTTCTTAGATGCCTTGCGTTGAATTCCTAACTACAGAAAACCCTTCTGCCATTAGGCACAAGGTAAAACACCATACTGTTTGCTCCTCTCCCTCTCTAACATTTTTGTGTGTGTGTGAAGAAAACCACCTGGCTTAGGAAGAGGTGATGAATGGGTAGTCATGCTGGTGGGAGTTGGTTCCTATGTGCACTTGATCACCCTCCACTGGATAGTCCCAAGCTATTGGGACCCCAAAACCGGGGAGTTGCTGTCTGGCATGGGAGATTTTGTAAGGACAAGCAGAAGACATTCTGGTATGTAAAGTAATGTAATGACACTGTTATGGAGCTCAAGCTGCAGATTACAGATGTTTTTGTGAGGGAAAGGGATACTACTTCTTGCTTGCTTTGGCCAGATAAGAACAGAGAGGTACGGCTTTTCCATGTGCAGAGGTACCTCTGGAATGAACAGATGTGTAGCTGGTAGCTGAAGGTGTTTGAGTTACAACCTTATTACAATTAATCTAGCTGTGTTGGGCTGGTTGCATGGATTTTTGATTCTGCTCTGGTCAAGGGAGTTCTGGCAGTGCCAGGTATTCAGGATGAACCAGGGGTAAGGGGCAAAAAGATGGCTATGACATTTCTACTGAGATCATCTGCAACTGAGTGATCACTTTGGGTTTTTTTTTTTCTTCCTGGAAATTGTAACTCCATTCAGTTTGGATTTTTTTTTTCCTGGCCTGTTTGCTGCCTATAGTAGGTGCTGAGGCTGCATTTAGTAGATCTGGTGAGGGTGAGGTAAAGGTGCTGCTTTCTAAGAGTGGGAATGTGTACACAACGAATACAAATGATTTAGAAAATGCTGCTTTTATAGCTGTGATCATGGCATTACTAGAGGCTTTTAATACTCAAAGCGATGTCAGTGCGCTCTGACAAAGGGGAGAAACTGCAACTGTAGGTAATGTTTTTACCCTGCCAGGAAAAGACAAGCCAGTGTCTCATGTTTTCAAGTAATTTTTCATCTCATTTTTCCAAATATGCACTCTAATGGTACTTAGGGGATCAGGGGGAGATTGACCTTAGTGGCACAAATTGAGGTTGTGGGTGTCTTTGTACATATAGTGGCTTAGTCTTGCAGAAAGCAGAGCAGTCCAGAGAAAAAACAGTTTTGTTCCTAGAAAACCAGGATTGGAAGCAATGCTATGGTAGATGCTGAATGAGGCAGATCAAAATACATGGAAGCATAGGTGGAAATTAAAATAAGGAAAAAACCAAGGTATGTAGTTTGGTTGCCCATCGTCTTGTAGGACTTCAGAGCCTCAGCTGTGTCACAGGCTCTGTCAATGGCATGTTGTATTGCCTTGAGAAAGTAACTGCTTCTCAAAGTTCCTGAGGTCTTTTATTTGTGAAATGTAGATAGTAGGCTTTGAGTTCTAGGGACAAAAAGGTGCTATATAAAAATTAAGTTTTATTACTATTAATAATAATAGGATTATTGATCTATTCTCACCGTAACTTTTACATCAGACATAGTCACTGTTTTTCTGTGAACAGTGTAAGATGCATAAAGGTGCAACAATATTAGCAATTCTCTGAAGGTATTGCTCAGTGGAAGCCTGTAAAGATTTAGAGTTCTCTGCTTCATCCTGGTGTGTCACATAGCCTGTAGCAGCAAAGTCCTTTCAGATCAATGTATTTCAGCAGTATTGTTTAGTACTTTCCAAGTAAATGATCAACAAATAAAACACACTTGAAGAGGAAACCAGCATTTACCTTCTATTTTTGAAGTTGCCTCATCTTTTGGAAAACAAGATGGAAGAGGCTAGATCTTGTGTGGCATCTGCATCTAAAGACCAGTGCATCTTACACTTAACTGATATCAGTAGAAGAAAACAGATAAAAAGTTACATTTCTTATTCTTACCATTGCATCTCAATTACAGTTGTTGTAGCTGACTTATGCAGAAGGTTCATAAGAATGTACAGCCATCTCTTTCCATCAGAAGCGACAGTGTTCACATTTTACCTCGAGAATAGTAATGCCTTTCCCGTCAAGTGTCTCCTTTTCAGTTTTGCTGGTTCAAATAGAATAAAGTGCATTTACACTGAAAAAACTTAAGCATGCTTTTAGCAGTCTCTAGATTTGGAAAAAACCTGATATCTAGTGTGCTCAGTGAACAACCCTTGATTGCAATCTCTAATCTCAGAACTGGTTGCTGGGCTCACCTGCCTTCTTTCAGTGCTATTGATGAGCTCAAAGGGGCCAGACAGAGGCAGATAACTGTGATGCTGAGTGGAACTGGAAATGTGTATTGTAAACGTTATTTTTGGCTAACACATTCCCCCTCTCCCGCTTTAGTACAAATGTGATGAATCATCACTGTCACTAAACTGGTTGGAAGCAGGTGGAATAGCACGTTACACCATGGACAGGAAGTATTCAATGCGAAAGAAGCCTTGGAGTTTTCTAAATGCCTGCAGGAGGAATGTTTTCTTCCTGAAGCTTCTGAAAGTGGATGAAGACTTACAGGGCTGTGTATCCCTTCACTCTTGTGAACTTTATCTAAGCATTTAATAGGTGCTACAGAAATAAGTATGACCAGAGAACCATAATGCTTCTCAGAAAGTAGCTTTTTAAGATGTCATGCTGCCCATTTTGTGCCACCCTGGGAACACTGCTAAAGCAGCTCAGAGCAAATCACTGCACCACGAATGCATGAAATGGGTTGAGGTTGGAAAATAAAGGTACCTCTTCCTCCGACATCAATAAATCCTCCTTTTCCTCTTTCCTACCCACTGTCCTTTATATCAGAAACATTACTGGATATACTTCTGGGAAATTAATAGAATGTTTATTTTACTTCTTTTCAAAGTGTTTTCATGGTTTTAGGTGAGTGTTTGACTTGTGTTTGTTGGCCCTTGCACAAGAGACTGTGAAAGCTATTTCCTTTTTCCTTAATTAGAGCATGCAGAATATCAGGTTTCTGAGCAGTGAATTTCCTCTCAGAAGATAGGTGAGCATATGTGGCAGAAGTGCTTGTTTTTGTAGACTTGAGAAGTTGGTCCTTCTGTACTTTCCAGATATTTTCTTAAGCTAGACTTGTACTTTTCATGCAGACAGAAGTGCAGTCTTTTTTTTTTTAATCTGTTTTATAATTTTTGGAGTTAAACAGACAACTAGAGAGTTAGAAATATCTGAGGGAATTTCTAAGAGGAAACAAACATGGTGAATGCAATGCGCCAACCTAGTTTGTGTGTGTAATTTGATTTGAGTCAGTAGGGCACCACTAGAGGTAAAGCTCTGCTTTTATGCTGGTATTTTCATGCATGATTTATTTGCGGTGCTGGTGAGAAAGGGAAGAGTGGAGAGACGTTTCCCTCTCTTTGCTCATGTCCTGGTTTTTAAGGTCATGTATTTTTATACCTGCCGGTTTTTCTGTGTGGGTGGGCAGGTATGTGTCTTGGTCTGTCTTCTCCTTGTGCAATGTCAGAGGGAAGTTCAGGTCAGCCCACATCCTTCACCCACGCAGCCCCATGAAGCAGTTGCACACATCAATCAGGGAAAACCCTCAGCTTTTTGTGCCGTTGGAGCAGGTGTGTGAGCTCACAGTGACATCAGATGACTGTCACGTTGCCATGGGGCAGCCACTGGTGCCAGGGATGTGTTCAGTGTACAACTGGTCTACCTTCCAAAATAAATTGCAGTCTTTGATTCAAAATGTATGGCTCCAACATTCAGACTACCAATATCCATCCTTTCCTCTTGCAGATGCTCTGGGGTTGAGTGGAGGGAAAGAAGAGCAAGGAGAATGATGTTGCAAAAATCTCCATACAAAAACTCCTGCCTAGTGTCATGCTCTTAAAATTGTCAACCACTTACAAGCATTGCAGAGGGAAGAAGGGAAGATCAAGGCTATATCCAGCCAAAAGAGAAGCTGGCTAGATCAGTCACGACCCAAGGATTGGAGAGTTCTTGAAGTGCAGATAAATGCTGTGCTGTGGGGAAAAGTTATTGCAAAGCTACTGCTTTCATGTCCATTTAGTGATGGGGGTTTTTTTAAGCACCAGTACTGCACCTTGTTTTCTTACCTTGAAAGATGAACCCAGAATAAATGCACGTTCACCCTACCCAACCCTCTTTATTTTGGTGTCCCAATGTCTGTAGTATACCAACACCCACCTGTAAATAAATTAACCATATGAAGTGAAAGTACTCTCTGCTTCCCCAAGTGGAGCTGTTGGCTTTTCCCAAGTCCTATCCACTTGGACCACCTCTGTTATGGAGTGCAAGCCAAACTCTGTTCCTGGGTAAATGTGGAAGAGGATCACTGGCTTAATTTGCCCCTGGGAATTCAGTAGAGTGGCTCTGGGTTAGATGAGTACATATGAGAGAGGAATTTGGCGTCAGCTTCTGCACTTCAAATAGGTTATCTGTGTACGTAACATTTATTTTGCTAAATGAATGTAGTATATTGGGACAAGTTATTTGCGACATATGCCAGAGGGCAGGGGAGGAGATCCAAGGAGTGCTGAGATGGCAGGTACCTCCAGTCCTGGGTATGCTCTTAGACAGCTGGCAGAGTGATGTCTCCACCATTTGGAGGTGGGGTGGGGTTTCAAAAGTTTAAGATCTCCAGAAATGGAGTTTAGGGTATCTTTCAATCTGCCTGTAACACTCTACCCCCTCAGTGCCTTGAGGACAGGACACATGTGACCATACTTCCAGTTACAGTCCAAACCTTGCTTGTTGAGCAAATGTAAGAAGAAACGTAGAGAATTTAACTTCTAAATGAAAGGGCTTATCCAATTATTTTATCTTTACATGTAAGCAAGAGAAAGCAAGATTTTAAGAAAGAGCGATGTTAATCATTATAGAAGTGCTTTCTAAGAAAGAAAGAAAGAAAGAAAGAAAGAAGCACATTTCACTTGTTAAAATAGTGAAGCCTTCCTGATTCAGTGTATTCACAGACATGTAAAAATTACAAGGTAAGGGCCTAGTTGGGAACAAATTCCCCTTATATTGCCATGCCAACAGTGTTCATGCTGCTCCATTTCACATACAGATAATAATAGATGTAAGTACACAGACCCAGGAAAGGAGGTGATCCTAGCTACAGTAGAGCAATTCTGACTCTGACGAGATATTTCAAAATTTGAAATACCGTTTTGTCTAGTTTGGTGATGAAAGGTAATGACTTGGCAAGGGTAAAATTGAATATTGCTATGAGTGTTAGTTTACATAGATTATGAGCCATCCTCAGCTACATTACAGTTGTTGTTACAACTTCTGCAAAAATGATCTGAGTCTTTCTGCTTTAGGATGTGAACTTACCACCACCGAACAGTTGAGAAGAATCTCCCTGTAGAGAGAAGTTTCCTCTTCCCCAACCCCAACCCCTTGTTCTTATTTTCTGCCAATAGCCTTTCTTGAAAACAAACTCCTAGACCAGCTGCTGTACTGTTGTGGGTTTTTGCCTTTCCTGTAGAAGCTGGTCCCTGATTGTTTCATGCTCAGGAGCCACATGGGTAGTGGTGGCCCTACTTTAACGTGTAGGAACCGCTTTCCATGCACTTGGATAACATTGCACGGATGCTGACCTGCAGGCTGAAGCACAGGAGAATAACCATATGATGTTAAAGGAGGGGTCATAGCACACTTGGCTTTACCAGCTCTGTTTTGCTACTTTATCATACAAATGAGCTTCATCTTCTAATCAGGTTTTAAGACTGTGAGGGTGGAACAGGCTGGTACAGGTGGTGGGAGAACTGAAAGGGGATGGAGAGAAAGGGGGAAGAAAAGAAAAAATGAAGAAAAATATTTGTCAGACTTGATAGTGTTAATGAAAACATAAAGAAAAAAAGGAGGAAAACAATGTTTTTGAGAGCAAAGGGTGACCTTACAAATGTGACCTCTGTCTGTCCCGAGGGCTTCTGACTTTGAAACCAAAGCTGACTTTAATGTTCACCAGGTGCCATCAGGGTGTTTTGATTCCCTTCAAGGAAGGGAATTAGCCTTATAGTTTCAGCATCTGCAGTTCAGTGAACTTCAGTGACAGGGTGTACTCTTGCACAGATCATAACCCTTGAAGTTCAAAGGCCACGATCAGCTCAATAATTATTTCTGTTACTTCCACAGGAGGTGGTAAACACAGACCTGTACTTCACACAGGTTTTGCCACAGGAGCCTTTCCAGTCTGGTCCCTTCTTGGACAGAGTCCACCTGAGCATCTCTGAACAGCCAGTTGGAGCAACCAGAAAGCTAATCAGATGCACCATGGAAGCAATGCTTGTGGTAATATTATTCCTCATGCTAAAATAATACTTTAAAGTTCGTATTTTGTCAGGTGAGATGATAATTCAACTTCTTGAAGGGAAGAAGTGAGATTTTTTTGCTCAAGATATGTGGCTCTTTGTTCCCTGTAGTTACAGAAGCAAATTGTTGTTACTTATCATCCTTTTTCTGGCTGCTTCCTCTCTGTGGGTAATTGTGCTTCTGATATTACCAAGATATCACAGCCTTGCTTGTGACCTGTAGGTTGAATACAGATTTTAGCTCTCCAGGTGATTGTCTTGTCCTGCAGAAGCCGCATTTATAGGAATATTGCATATTGCCAGCAAGAGGAAATGACCGACTGATCGGTGGGGTCTTTGCTCCCCCCACCCCTCATCCCTTTCCTCTGAGAGACCCAAGAGACAACCGTTCCTGGAGGGCTCCCCCTCCCCTTGTAAGGCTCAGGAGATTCAAGCAAGCTCATCTAATCGCTTGGTGCAAAGGCTGTGTTGCAGCAGGGAGGAAGGTAGGGTAGGCAACGTGCCCTTGACAGAAGATCTGGGGGGGACAACAGCCTAGGGCTGTCCGAGGGCCAGCTCAAGATCACAGAATGGTAGGGGTTGGAAGGGATCTCTGGAGATCATCCAGTCCAACCCCCCTGCCAGAGCAGGATCACCTAGACTAGGTCACACAGGAACGTGTCCAGATGGGTTTTGAATGTCTCCAGAGAAGGAGACTCCACAACCTCTCTGGGCAGCCTGGTCCAGTGCTCTGTGACAGTCCGTGTACAGTAGCATTTCCTCATGTTCAGCTTGAACTTCCTGTGTTCCAGTTTGTGCCCATTGTGCCTTGTCCCATCACAGGGAACCACTGAAGAGAGTCTGGCCCCATCCTCTTGACACCTGCCCTTTAGATCTTTATAAGCATTGATAAGATTCCTTCTCAGTCTTCTCTTCCAGACTAAACAGACCCAGGTCTTTCAGCTTTTCCTCATAAGGGGAAATTTCAATAAGAGATCTGGGATGCTGTTGTGCACCAAAGACAGCAAGCATATGCTGAATTGAACATTATGATGATGTTGTTATTAATAATTGCAATTCATGTTGTGGCACAAAATGCAGCTTGTCCTTATCTTTTTGTAGAAGTGTTCATTTTATACTGTAGTAGTGCTTCTTATGTAAAGTGGAAAATTGCTGCATAAAGTTGTATTTGCATCCAGAGGGAGCATTTTATTAATTAGCAAATAATGACAACATGAAATTGAAGCATACTGCCTTTTCTTTTTCAATCTTACTTTGAGAAGTGCATGCTATAAAAGTGTATGCAGAAATAAATTGTCCTCCCTGTGTCCATAAAAACTTTGGCAGACATGTTGCAGTATAATTGAATTTTGATAGCAATGACAGTTTAGAAAGGAAATGCTGTTCAAAGTTAGGCAAGGTGTATAGCAATAAGAATGTACTTCTATGAATTTAAAATAGAATATTAGAAGCTTATTTCTATAAACTGGAGTCATAATACTAACATGCAGATATAAAGATACTAATATCTTGTTAACATTAAAATATATCTGGAAATAGTCTTGAAAATTTCCAACCCAGGCAAAAAAGTCTAGGTATCTGTTATTTTTACTACATGTTAGGATAAAAAGCTTGCAGTTGATGAGTGGGATTTAGCAATGCTACAGACATTGCTGTGAGTTTTGAGGCTGATTATAATCACTACGGAGACTGAAGTGTATTGAAAACCAGAAAAATCTCAACAAGCCTTTTAAATGAATCGTTGAAGTCCTGTAAGAGGATTTTAGAATAAAGATATCTGAATGCGTTCACACATATTGGGGAAACCTGAGTGCCTATGTGCCTTGCTGGGCCCTGGTCTAATTTCATGTAATATTACCATGAACTAAGCCCGTTTTACTGTAAAGTATCTGTTGACTTGGATAGTGCCTTCCGAATCAATTCAGAGCCCTTGTTAGTGTGAGGACACTTCTGCTGGAGAATGTGGGCCTTCTTCAATTGCACTGAGTGATTTTTAAGGATGCTTCGACACTGGGGACTGGATAATAGAGCCTGGAGGAGAATGTTTCAAAGTTGATTTGAATGGATATGAAAAACCAGTCAATCTTGGAAATAATATTGACATGATTTTTTTGTATTTAAGTTATTTTTCATGTAGTTAAACATAGTATTTCAGTATTTCTGTAGTATTTTTTCTAGTTTGTGTTCAGCAGCAAATTCTGGACAGTTCATGAGCAGCTGCAAAATAACAGAAGAGTACTAATTCAAGAGGAAGCTGCCTCAGTATTCACAGCTGAAAGGTTTTCCTGCTGCAGCCCCAAATTTAACCTTCAGCTTCACCTCCCCATAGCATAGTTTTGATTATTCTTTGTAATGAACAACATCCAATAGAATCTTTACTGCTTTTCTTTCTTTTTGCACAAAGAGAAGAATCTTGTTACAGTAGAAGGCAAAAAAAATTTCTGGAGTGTTTCTATTAAGGTATTAAGAAAACATCAAATAATTCAAATATACGCATGGGGAAAATTTCTTCTGAAACTTCAGCTGTGCTGCTATTTTTCAGTCATACCAGTTATTGGTGATGACTCTCTTTAGGTTTGTATGAGCGAACAGAGGAGTGCCTACACTGAGACACTCTGAATTTAGTATTCTGGATGTATTTTGCCTGGTGGTTTTTATGTTTATTTTACTACTCTAACAAATCATGATAGTTGCAAATCAGCCCACAAGGTTAAGGTGACTTAAGTACACCAATGAGTTAGTTTGTTTGAAATATTATACCCATAGTTTTCTACATATTTTTTTTAAAAAAAGTAAATCTGAAACTCCTTTGTATCATTCCTAAAAAAAAAAAAAAAAATAAGATTGTGGTGATGAAGCCCAGAGTAATTTTTTCAAACTCAGCTGTTGATCTGTGAGTTCCTAAAGGGGGAGGAAAAAAAGTTGCATAGTGAAATGCCAGCACACCTTTGTCTCAAGCGTGCTGATGGGTGTAGATGTAATAATGTTGTAGTGTGCCATATGAAGAAAAGGTAGAGTAGATGGGTACATCTGCTGACAATCTTTCTTTTTAATTTGGAGCCACCTGAAGGCAGTAAGCAGCTGAATAATAACCTGATCCCCATATGGCTTCCATTCTTTCAGAGTAATAGTGTGCAGGAGGGAAAGAAAAAAAAAAAAAAGAAGTCTACTTTTAGCTCTAGCTTCTGTTTGCCTCTTTGTGAGCCTGAGAATGTTTCCTGCCTGCTTGGTGATGGGAAATGTAACCAAAACAGACATCAGTGACATTTCTCATGCCTGGCTTTCTGCGCTGGGTTTTCGGTACCACCTTAGAGATGTTGCAACATGCATGGAGGGGGAAGGAGGCCAGATCTTCAGCGTGATTTGCAGCTAACTTGCTGTAGTATTATACCTTGTTGGCTTCTCAGTATATATTGTATTGTATCTAAAACATATTTCCCAATTATAATTTCTTACAGCCCAATATTGCAAAAAGCAAGTTAATATTGTCCTTTAAAATACATGTAGTTTGCGAGTGGCACACTTTGAAATAAGGAGTTTTGCTTTGGTCTACAATTTATACATAGAGTCTTGATTTATAGTTTTCTCATTTTTGCTTCGGTATCTCCCCATATTTTTCTTCCTGTCTGTGTTCTCTTATTTCCTCTCTAAATTATAGATATGTAGGAATAACCATTTTCATTTAAAAGGGCTTCACTTTTGGGGATAATCGATGGCCAATTTAAAAAAGGTCAGCAGTTTACGAGGGTGTTGCCGAATGTGGGATTATATGAAATGTGGCTTTAGATAAAAAAAAACAACCCAAACAAAACAAAATCAGTAGCCCTCAGCACCCTGCAATCTTAAGATGGATAGTACTAGGAAAAAATGGCCATCCTGCTTGGTTTTTTTTAAGGTGTTGTGCCAGACTATAGCCCCTGCCCTGTCTCCGTCAAAATAAATTTTGTGATGCAAATTCATCTGCCATGTGAAGTGCAAGGTGAGAAAAGGAGGATGAGTGAGTGCAGAAAGGAAAACAGAGGGAAAATTTGTATTTTGGCTGTGTTTAGTATTGATGCTACACTAAATCATTGTAAACACATGTTAGGGTTGTAGATTGAGAAGCAATATCAATAGTGGCATCTTTACTAGTATCTGATGCCCTATTGAATAGTTTAATTGTTTTAATGAGAGAATGCAACTCCTTAGGAATAATTTGGGAAGGAGACAGTCAAGTCACCTCCTTTTTGGGCCTGTGGAAAGAGATACCCATTATTTATTGGAGATAAGAATTCAAATTTATGGATTCAAAGGCACACAGGCATGGAGTAGTTAGAGTTTGATTTCTGTGAGAAATTGTGCTGGTTTTTCTCTACCTGGAAAAATGTAAAATCCTGAAACATACTTCACTGCCCATTTTTCACTCCTTTTGCTTACCTCTAGAAAATAAAGTTTAGGCTACTTTTTGTTGACTTTCTGTAATTTCCATCTCTG
>NW_010188183.1:13070-13279 GCF_000695765.1 Mesitornis unicolor | reverse complement strand
CAGTGCACAGGAGACATAATTGCACAGAACTCCTGCTTCTCCTCATCTGGGTGTCATCAGTGAAAATATTCACTGTGGGTGAAGGATTTCCAGAAACCCCAATCCCAGCATGAAAGCAGCTGGGAACTCCATCCTCTCGATGTTGCTTTAGGACCTTAAAAATTAATCTTCCTTTCCCCCAGTGGGATTTCAGGTTCTGCAGAAGTAAG
>NW_010188183.1:0-13039 GCF_000695765.1 Mesitornis unicolor | reverse complement strand
TCCCTACATAGGAATGGACAGTAACTCTGAAGTTTCCACAGTGTTGTGAGTGCTAAGGTGTTTAAGTTGCATGTATGTGTATATGCTTATTTATCCATAAGTATTTTTAAATGAGAAGGACATAGGCTTGGTATCATGCATTCAACACCCTTGTATTCCTCCATGTGTTGCTTCCAGGGTAAGTTTTGCTGTTAAAACCTTATATTGTGAATATTGGACAAGGAACGCCTTATAAATGCCAAATTCTTACTTTGCGACATACTGTCCAGTTGGATGATCCTCATAGAGCAGTGTGGTGAAGCTAAGACATATTTGTATTACCTGGCAGGGAAAGTTGTGAAACTGTAGTCAGTGACAATGATACTATGATGATATTCCATGTTTGAGAGAGATCTGATACCTGTATTAAATGAGAAGGACTGGTGGACAATGAACAGAAGAGCTGTGTCTGTACTGAGAAGTTAAATGTGTGTGGGAGAGTCTGGCACTGCAGTTATGGGCAGCCCATGACCATATCATACAACTCTCACTCTCCAAGAGAAGGTGGCCACATCCAAACATGAGATTTATCCCTGGGCTGTATTCTTCCCCTGTGGTGCTGGGGAGAGTGCTGGCAAGCCTGTGCCAAACCTGTGCCAAGGACCTGTCTAATAATTGAACTGCAGAGACAATTAAAGTCTACCGCCTGGGATTGCTTCTTGGCACTGTTTAATTTACTGATCTAGAAGTGGCCAAGGAGGAATGTTTGGCTGTTTATCTCTGGTTATCCTGTTTATTGAGGATCAGCACTACAACCGGTGCGTTTCATGCATTTGGGGACTCATTTTGCCATATCACAGAATCACAGAATGTTAGGAGTTGGAAGGGACCTTGAAAGATCATCCAGTCCAACCCCCCTGCCAGAGCAGGATCACCTAGACCAGGTCACACAAGAAGGCATCCAGGTAGGTTTTGAATGTCTCCAGAGAAGGAGACTCCACAACCTCTCTGGGCAGCCTGGTCCAGTGCTCTGTCACCCTTACAGTAAAAAAGTTTTTCCTCATGTTCAGCTTGAACCTCCTATGCTCCAGCTTGCTCTCATTTCCCCTTGTCCTGTCATTGGCTATCACTGAGAAGAGCCTGGCTCCTTCCTCCTGACACTCGCCCTTTACAAATTTATAAACATTAATGAGGTCACCCCTCAGTCTCCTCTTCTCCAAGATAAAGAGACCCAGCTTCCTCAACTGCTTCTCATAAGGGAGATGCTACACTCCCTTATATCACTGCTGAAGACTTTGTTATGGCTTTGCATTAAAATGACACTCATGTTACTTCTGCACAGCTCTTGGGGGAAAAAAAAACAACCAAAAACAAACCACCCTCCACAAAAAAGGAAGAAGAATCCTTAAGCAAGTCTCACTCTGGCCACTATACCTAAGACTCTGTTGATAATGGGACTGAAAGAGCTTGCCTTTTCCTTGAGGTATTTTTTGCCCTTTCTTTAAGATTTCAGGGGATGATAGTGATTTCTTTTCACCATAATATATAGTGCATTTCTTCTGTGTGCTTCAAATGCATGCATGATGTGTGTGTGTGTACAAATGCATAGACACACACATATGTGCACTGCAGGTTTGTAGAGGAGATCTGTAGTATCTGTGTGTGATTTTGGTGTAGTTGGTATTAAGTGATAGTGACAGGTCACGTGAATGTTGAGGCTCGGACCCAGCAGGAGGTGGTACATATGCATCTTCAGCCTTAACACAATCGACATCCGCTCAACAGAAGGGTGGCTGGGCCTTTCCTTAGGAAACATATGCCAAAACTATTATCGGAGACTACGTCATGGCCTGTGGCAAACTGGACAGGATGTTAATGAGGAGGGAACTGTGGAAGAAGGAATCTGAGTACATCCCATATTATAAAAACAGAATGCTGAATAAACAGATTATTTCCATTACTGTGTCCTGTCAGCAATTTTGGTATTTTGATCTTTATCAGGTTTATGCTGATAAAGGTTTATTTTTCATTACTAAGTTGATGTAGGTTTGGGAGCGTTTAAAGTGCAAAAAAAATTAATAAATGCAAACATCTGGGAGGCTATAAAAGACACTGTGGACCCAGGACAGCTCATTATTTCTCCTTGACGAAGAAATCTCTGGTGCATCCTGTGATGTCTGTGACAGTGTGTAATGAGGCACTCCACTATGTCAAACCCAGAGTCATAATTCTGTCTTATCTGGTGCAATAATGAGATTTTTTGAACTACTGAACTCAGCAGAAGTTACGGGTGTAAAGAAAATGGTGTATGTTTTGCAACTGTTTACAACAGGTGAAGTCCAGGGAATTTGAACTGGTTAATTTTTTGTTTGAGAATCTGAACTTAGTTGTTTTGATGAATCTGAAGTTGCTTTGATTCCAACAGTGTCTGGCACTAGTTTAGTTTCATATTTAGCAATTTCGTTCAGTAGTCCTTGATTGGAGGTTCAATATTTTATTGCTTACTTTGCTTCTAGTTGTGTTTTCCTTAATCTTTTTCTTCCTGTTCCTCTCCCCCTCCCTGAAGGTTTGCTTTAGTAGCAAGAGTGAGATAGCCAAAATAAATACCTTTGGGGATAACAGCTGTCCATTTAAAGTAATTTTTTTTTGGTATGTTTTAGAAAGCAAAATACCAAAATATAAAATCCCCTATTTTTTCCAAGACTCCAGCTGTTAAGAGGTTGTATTTTTATGGATTGATCAGGAGCTCGACATTAACATTAGCTGGATGTCCCTTAAAATCTTGTTTATTCATAAAATTAATTAAATATGGCCAGTGTCACAGCGAGTTCATCTTATCATTAATTTTCAGCTGCCTTGTCCTCACTAGACAATGAATGTATTTTTTACAACATCTTAGCTAACGTGCAGTAACTAACGTGAGGTAAGCTGTAGCTGTAATACGAGTTTATCAAGATGACGTGGCTCTTGGCCTCTTGGCAAAGTATTCACAAACTCCCTTGTCTTTGTTACGGTTTTACCAAATGTCAGCTAATGTGTGCTAAGAATAGGTCTTGCTGCCTGCCGCCCCTGCAGGAATGACCTCAGCCCTGACCTGGAGCTTCCCTGTCTCGGGGCGCAGAGATGGCTCGTGTGCCAGAGCCACTCCAGCCTCAGCCCCTTGGCCCCCCGAGGTGCAAATCCATGCCTCTGTCTGCTACAAATAAGATGTTTTCAGTTGCAAAACCCATCAAACAGCCCTCCACTGTCACTCATTATCAACCTGAGCTTGATTTGAGGAACCAGCTATTGGTAAAGGGCCATCTAAAGCATTTGTCATTTGTTCTTAAAGTTTTCTTTGTAGAGAAAATGCCCCTAAATATCAAGTACTTAAGAGAAGGAGAAGTTGGATGTGATCTATTTGTTTATGTACCATATTGTCATTCCAGGTGACCTAGTTTAGGATTGTGATGAGATCTGAAGAGCAGAGTATTGAAAATGTTGTTTGTGAGAGCCTGTTTGCCAGAACAATATGGGGTAAAATAATCTTAATGAGATGCTGGATCATCTACAGAATGCATCTCTCAGTAAATACAGTGTATTTATTTTCTTTAAGAGGAACACAATGAGCCTCTCACAGGAATGCACTTTCATAAGGCTGAAAGAAAATAAGTAGAGGTTTTGATTTCTTTAAAGCTTGAGCAAAAGCAATTTTCTGCAGTATCCCACAGTTGCAGCCACTGTGATTAAACAGTTGTTATTGCCAGCCTGCTCTAGATTCACCTGTAGTGATGGGATATGGAATAAAAAAACTTCTGCCATACTCCAGAAATAAAACAACTGCTCTTAGTTTCTCTGGCAAAATAAGCATGGAGATGATGTTTTATTATTGTAAACCAAGATTCAGAACCCAAGAGTGTCCAAAATAGTACTGTAGCTCCCAGCTGAAAATCAAGGCCTGTCAGGTGGTATCACATCCACTCCCCTTTATGCTTTATTTGACCCAAGAGGAAATTCGTTGAAATGCTTGCTAACCTTTACTGAACAAGAGGAATGACTTAATAAACATGATTTTTCCCTGGGGAATTTTACTGCCTGGCCTAGGTTTGGGCAAGGTTTCCCCCTTGACATTTTTCTACCCATGTCCTGAGTCTTCCACGAAACACTGCAGTGGCTCTCAAGGAGACAAGTTGCATTGGTGTTCCCCTGGAAGAAGCATAACTTTTGTTGACCAAACCCTTAGCAAAAATAGTACACTGCATATAAGCCAGTGAGAAAGGCTTTTTTTTTTTACTGTTCTGAATTTGCAAGAGCAATAGTTATGAGTTTTCATTATCTTATTCTTTATAGGGAAAAGGTAAAGTTATAGACAATGGCTAGGAAACAGAATGTATTTTGCTTTTCCTTAATGCATCCTGGTAGGAAACTTGTAGTGACTGCAGGTCACGTTATAAAAATGAATGAATAAAAGATAAATGAGTAAAGGTTATCTACAGACAGGGAGTTGCCTTACTATATGTTTTCCCATCCTGATTCTAGTTGATGACATCCTCTAGTTAGTTGGTTAACTTCAGTGAGTAAAACTCATAAAAACCTATTACTGTTATTCAAAATATTTTTTAAAAAATCCAGATTTTTTCACTTTTCTGCTCTTGCTCAGAGTGAAATTCACATCACTCAGACTGAATACATGCAAGACTATTGATTTTTCTCCTCTTGGTCTACATCCATCAACCAGAATAAATTCCATATTGAAATAATAAATATGTCTTCCCACCTAGAGAATGGCATTGCATTCCTTTTCACTTTCAGACATGAAGAATTATTTGTGCTTGTTTGTTTGCTTGTTAGAACTGAAGAACGTGTTAGCATTTCTTTGCAACTCATGTGCCAGCAAAAAGACTTCTTTTCTTGATAGAAGTCCTCTACTTTTTAATTGTCCCACTACTGCCTTAGTCACTGTAAATGAACAACTCACTCCAAAGGTATATACTAGAAGTGCATCTGTTTAGTTAATAGACTTGCAGGCAATAAGTCAATAACACAGCTGCATCAGTAAGAGGTAAAAATCCAGCCACAATTTTGAAGGTGTATGGATTTGGCTGCTGGTAACATTTTTCTTGTTTTCAAGGCCAGTGTTTTGAGACACATCCGTATACATGTACAAATACATATATATGTGTAACAGATTGGTTGGATAACTGCATGCTAATTCTCTACAGAAAACAATGGTAATGAAGATAAAGCCATTATTTGCCAAATCGGTTTAGCTTAGTTTCTTATTATACCCAGATTTAACTCTTCTCTGTGTTCTTATGTGTACACCACATCATTTTGCTCATTACTGCTTAACTGCCATGCAAGTAGTACCAATGTTTGTTCCATTATTGGACAGGAATTTTATAGAGCACAGGGCATTGTTATCCAAATAAGCTCATTATTGTGATTTCAATACAGAAAAGTGAAATATGGTTAATATGTGATGGTTTAGTATTTTTAAATTACTTCTTTGTCTTTCAAAGAGTGTAGTTCACTTTTCTGGGCCTAAGAAGCTACTTCATTCTTAATACTTTGTACTTTTTTAAAAGAGTTATCAAACGGTCTAAAGAGTTTTGTGGGTTTTCTTTATTTAGTATATTTTAACTTCAAATAGAGGATTGAAGGATTTTTTTTTTCCCCTATTATTCTTTCTGGGTAGGATTACTTTAGGAATAGTGGGAGCACTGTAGCTTAAATTAACACAGCATGGGGTGATGCTTTATTGCTTTAACTTTGTAAATAAAATTGGGGATTCTATCTGATCATTTGTATAAACAGTACTTGATTTAACTTTCTCCTTCATAGCTTTTTCTAGCCAATGACTTGAAGGTGGACACAGAAAAAACTTTCAGCTATTGAGTTCTGACTAATGCATTTTGGAATTGTGGTTTGCGTCACCTAGTGTACATCTTAATACCTTAAGATTAATTTCCCACTATGCTTCATTTTGATCAGCTTAAGATGCGTTGAAGTATACATGTACAACCATAAAAGTCTTTTAGCATATGTGTTAGCTAAGACATGTTAACAGCTCACTTTTAAATCTTAGTCTAGACAAAGCCCATGGTGCTCTTCCACATTGACTTGTATACAAATATGGAAAGACCTCTAACTTCTGTCCTTGGATGCTTAGCCTGTCATTGGCACATCAACCTTTTTCTAATGATTCATAATCTAATAAATAATTTCATTTCCTGTGTGTCAACCAGAAGAACAACTAAGTCTGTTCTTTTGGAGCTGTATTGGTAAGTGGAAGGTCATAAAACTGATTGTTATGCATGTGAGTTGCCATTGTAAATGTACTGACTAAGGTTTACATCAAAAAATGAATTTGCCTGCTTGCAAAAGATACTGGTACAAAATTTTCCTGGAAAGTCATTCTGTGCTTATTGTGTCTTGATAACTATACTATTCACAATAGCAGTCTGTTTTCATTAATTATAGATACCTAGCATGCACACTATATTTGTTGTGGAACAGCGTATTATGATATGTACTACACACAGACTTTTTATTCTTGCCAAAACTGTGACATGGTAATAATTTATTCCTCGGTATTTTGTGGCAAATTCACATTGGTACAAAATACTACTACTTCAACCTTGAATTCGTTTCTTACAGAGGATATTTCTGTCCCCCTCCCTGTTCCTTTGAATGATACTTAAAGGCCTCTATAATTATGTGGGGATACAAAACAGACATTAGGAGAGAAAATGAAGCAGGAGATGATGCTGGTTCTTACCAAGGGCTAATTATGCTTCTGAGAGCTGTATCTTGGCAGTAAAATACCTTAAGCCCTATGAGAAGTTTCATAACTGTTGTTGATTTACAATACTTGATTTACTGAAAAGAAGGAATCCTGCCTAGTACAGTGTATGTAATGCTGATAGCCCTTTGCAAATCAAAATATAATGTATGTTAAGATCAGAAAATTGGAATGTTTTGATCAATACTAGTTCAAATGTACTGTTATTGAATAGCAGTAATAACCAATGAAACAAACGCAAGAGCAGCTGAAGAAAAAATATATCTCTCTTCCCACAAAGAACACTACTTGAATACACTTGCTGCTCATACAACATTATTGACATGGCTTTTATTAACACTGAAAATCACATCCTTCTCTGGTCATAGACTCATAGAATCATAGAGTGGTTTGGGTTGGAAGGGACCTTAAAGAACATCCAGTACAACCCCCCTGCCATGGGCAGGGGCACCTCTCACCAGACCAGGTTGCCCAAAACCCCATCCAACCTGGCCTTGAACACTTCTAGGGATGGGGCATCCACAGCTTCTCTGGGAAACCTGTTCCAGTGTCTCACCACCCTCACGGTGAAGAATTTCTTCCTTATATCTAATCTAAATCTACCCTCTTTCAGTTAAAAACCTTGATCTCTTGTCCTTTCACTACATGTCCAAGTAAAAAGTTCCTTTCCAGCTTTCTTGTAGGCCACTTTCCAGGTACTGGAAGACCGCTATAACGTTTCCTTCTCTTCTCCTGGCTGAACAACCCCAACTCTCTCAGCCTGTCCCCATAGGAGAGGTGCTCCAGCCCCCTGTTTGTCTTTGTGGCCCTCCTCTGGACCTGCTCTAACGAGTTCCATATCCTTCTTAAGGTGGGGACCACAGAGCTGAATGCAGTATTCCAGATGGGGTCTCACGAAAGCAGAGTAGAGGGAGAATCGCCTCCCTTGGTCTGCTGGTCAGGCTTCTTTAGATGCAGCCTAGGATACGGTTGGCCTTATGGGCTGCAAGTGCACATTGCCGGCTCATGTTGAGCTTCTCATCAACCAGCACCCTTCTCCTCAGGGCTGCTCTCAATCCGTTCGCCACTCAGCCTGTATTAATGCTTATGATTGCCCTGACCCATGTGCAGGACCTTGCATTTGGCCTTGAACTTTGTGAGGTTTGTATGGGCCCACTCCTCAAGCCTGTCAAGGTCGCTCCCTTCCCTCCAGAAAGTCAGCTGCACCACGCAGCTTGGTGTCATCAGTAAACTTGCTGAGGGTGCACTCAGTCCCACTGTCCATGTTGCCAACAAAGATGCTAAACAGCACCAGTCGTGATACTGACCCTTGAGAAATGCCTCTCATCACTGGTCTCTCTCAGGTGCTCTCCTGCTGACCTGTAATCCTTCTCCAGGCTCTGGGCATCTATTGAGGCACTGGAATCAAGCTGGTAGGAAATGGATGGATTGAGGTTCCCCATCCCCCAGCAACTTTAGTTTAAAGCCCTCTTCACCAGCTTGGCATGCCTATGTCCAAAGGTGCTCTTCCCCTTCATCGACAGATGGACTCCATCAGCCCCCAGTAAACAGAGTTTCTCAAAGCGAGTCCCATGGTCTAAGTAGCCAAACCTCTGGCTGTGGCACCAGTCCTGTAACCATTTATTAATTCACCTTATTTGACTGGTCCTTTCAAACCCCTTACCTTTGACATGGAGGACTGATGAAAAAGCTACCTGTGCTCCAGAGTCCCTTACTGCTGCTCCCAGGGCTCTGTAGTCCTTGATGCTCCTCAGACTGCTTCTGGTTATATCACTGGTGCTCATCTGAAACAGCAGTGGATAATAGTGGACTGTATGAGGTTTGGTAGTCCCTGTGACGTCCCTGGTAAGCAGCACACTTCTTTAGAAAGCAGGTGAGATCGGCATATGGGTGTCTTTGTACCTTTCGTCACCTGTCGCTTTTTCTTAGTTGCGCTGGTTGTTACACAGGGAGCTGATTAGGCTGCTTTATTCAGCTCCAGCATCTTTCCTGGCGTGATGGGTCTTTCCTCTTCAGTCTGTGGAGCAGTGAAGCAGTTCTGCAAGGGCATATCAGTCTTTGGGGGAAGTCTTTTCCTCCTGCTGCTCCTCGCTGTTGCAGGCTTCCATTCTTCTGCGTTATAGGCCTCTCTCCCTTCTGTGTGTGCCTGTGGGTGAGTTTTTGGCTGTTTGGCCATGGCCAGTGGGTCTGCTGCAGACTACCCTTGAAACCAGCTATCTTAACTCCTTCTCAGCCTCCCTGATGTTATGTACCCTTCTCACCGTCTCCTGCAGCTCAGCCACCAGCTGCTGCCATGCCATGCCCTTTCTGCCTGCCCTGTTTTCAGTGCTCCAGGTTGCTTCTGGTCCTAGAGGACCACCTTTTTGATAGCCATCTCCCTTTCTGGATTCCTGAAGTAGGAAGGGATTCGAAGCTGATATACGATGTTAGAAATGTTCTGATTTCTAGGGCTGAAGAGTTCTTCTGTACACAGATAACCTGTTAAACTTTGGTCAGTAAAAATTGGTTTTGGGTGTTCCGTCATGCTGAGTTAATTAATATTAAGAGAGAGGAGAAATGAGATACAAATGTAACAAGCAGCGAGTAAAAGACTGTAGTCTGCTGTGACTGGAGGATATTGCAGAAATTGTGAAGTGAAAGCACATAGGGGTTTTCTATTGAGCAATGTACTTAAAATCTTATAGGAGCAAAATCAAAGGATATATGAGTCAATGATAAACTGTATGGTTACCCATATGTCTGAGATACTATCCTGGGCCTGGAGGAGATCCAGTAATTGGAGCTGAGCCCTTTGAAAGAGTACCTTATAACAATACATTTTTAAGTGGCCAGCCAGTGCTCTGAGAAAATGCAGGACACGCACGTGGTAAGGGTCATCACAAGAGAAAATAATGCAGTAAACCTATATAATATTCTTAAGCCTTCAGATAAGTTTTGCATAAAATATTTTATGCATTCTGTTCTCTGTATCCACATTTGGCTTACTTATTTATTTATTTTTATTATTGTATTGGCAGTATTTAGGAATACAGTTCTACTTGTTTTTTTACACACATTTTGAAGTAGTGTGATTAAAACAAATGTTTGAGTAAAATATGGAGGAAACATTTTGTATGTGCTTAAGAAAAGACACAAAATAGAGTTGCTTCCTATACTCCTCTGTCATACAACTGAACATGACGAGATTATTTTACCTTCTGTTATTGAAACTCATCCTAAAACCTTTGAGCAATGCAACCCATAGATGTCTGAGGATGCTGGAATTAAGGCTGGGCCAACTTATCCTACTGGAAAAAGACAGAAAACGACAAAGCAGCATTCAGATAAAGATATTTGGAGGCGGATAGAGATAGTTGGAGGAAGTCTTACCTTCCTCAGTTTTCCTTTTCTCCCGCCTGTGATGTGTGCTGCAATCTACAGCTGAAGCTGTTTGTGGGCAGTACTCTGTGTCTGGCCAAATAGCATAAATACATAAAGTAGAGTTCTCATTTAATTTGGAGTAAAGGTAGGGAAGAATATTGCAGAAGAATAATATTAAATTTCATTTCTGAAATATGTTTTACTGGTTGGAAGAATAAACCTTTAGTAGATGCTGTTGTGCTGACTGGAGCTGTGAGTGCAAGGTTTATGCTGAGTATCATGACTCTCTGATCTGCATCCATTCCACCTTTGCTATAAAAGAAAAGTGGGCTTGAAACTCCTGGATTATTAGGCCTTCTAAACTTAGCATAAAAGAAAAGATTTCACCCTCTGTAAGCAGCACTGTTTTTTTACTTGATGGAGCCTGTGTTGGTATTATAATTAAGAAATGTAAGCCAGCTTTTTGTGGAATTCAAGCACTGCCTTGAATGAGGAGCATGTGTCAAGGTGCACAGTTGAATGAAACCTCTAATTTAAAATTGTATATATATAAAGCAAGTAACACTTTAGCAATTTGTGAAGTTGCTTGTAAAATACAAAATTTATAAACAGGTTAAAATACACTGTAGTAAATGAAGAGTGGAAAAGCAATCTTAACTTTTAAGTAATCTTAAACTGAATGTGGTACTCTTATGTAGACACCCAGGAACTGTAAGTTAAGTACCTAACTGATATATTTCTTAACTTCCAGTTAAAACTGAAGACCTTGTGTCACTCTTCATTGTTTTTAAACTGCAGATTAATGACCTGAAACAGGGAGCAACAGTTGCAGAGCAACCGAAAATCTCACTTGAGGCTTATTAACAATTAACCAATTTATGCTATAAACTTTTTTTTATATGTAGAAATGTGTTAAGTTTTAGTTTTTTGAGGTTTTTTCCCCTCCCTCTTCAAATTGGATGTTGGTGGCCTTAGAATTCAGGTGACCTGGAGGGAAGATCTCAGGACTGGGGCATGGGGTTTGCAGAACTTACTCTCCAGTATTTGCCCTATTTGTTATAGTAATAAATCCCTGATATCTTTACTGTCATCTGTGTGGAAGATTACTTTAATATTAATGGCAGGCACATATTACACTCTGTTGGCAGTCCAATAGGCCCAATAACACGTAGTTTAGAAATTGAGGGCTTTGTGCTTTGTCTTGCGTGGTATTTTCCTGTAGGCTTTTTTTCAAACTACAACTGAAGTGTTTGTTGTTTCCAAAAACAAGTTGCAACTGTTCATATTAGCAAATTGAAAAAAAGGTGAGAGGCAAGTACTTACAAGATTCCTTTCTTCATCACACTTATTTTGTTTGCAGACACTCACTTTTGCAATGACTTTAACTGGGCAGCTAAAAGGTTAATTTTTCAAAAGCAAATACATGATGTTGGATGATAGGTATCAAAATTAAAGTTGATGGAACTGAGTAGCTTTAGAAATGGGACTTCAGAAACTTTGACAGTTTTACATTTAATCTTTCAACAAGGCTGAAAACTTGGGAATACCTTAGTATGGACTCAAACTTGGTTTTTGATACCACTATTTAACTTTATCGGACTATCCTGGGGAAATTTATAATTCTTGGCTTCTTAAAGGACAATCTTCTGCTGGGGAATGACTGTTTTATAAGTGAAAAGGCAAAAGTGGCTGAAGTTCTGTTTGTCTGTTCAGACTCCTTTAAATCTTCAGTCCTGTGGGTAATACATTATCAGACTGATTCCAGTTTCCTGTTTACATAGGATCTGGCTTTGATGCAAGTACAACAGATTAAGAAGCAGAAGCAGAGTTCCTGTTTTAGCAATTTCTCATTAAGATGTATATAAGTCCAATGACACTGTGCTGACAATTATTAAAAACATCAAACTGGTGAGTATGTACTTTTACATCAGCACCAAAGATTTAAAGGCGTACCACCTCAGCAGTGGCTCCACTACTTCATCTTTGATCAGAGCCACAGATTAGAAAGAAATTTTGCATGTTGTTTTACACCTTTTAAGCTAAGGAAGATCATTCTGAAAGGGCTGATTTGTCTACACAAGAGAATTAAAGTAAATAATTCCTGCATAAAATTAAATCCCACAGTTTTGTCTGAAGGTCATTTATCAACCAAAGTGATCTGGAAACTGTTGATAGGCTTCTCTGGCAATTTGTTAGCTGCATTTCGCATTAAGAAGTCATATGTTACTTGCAGTTTCAATGTCTTTAGAAAAGTTTCTTGCCATCATCTCTTACTATGCCTTTGTCTGATAAATTATAGTTCTCCTCAGTACAGAACTGTTGCTCCTTGGGATCAGAATATAGTAACCTGCTGCCCTGATTCTTGCCATTGTGCTAATGATTTGTTTGGCAGCCCCAAATTTTTGTTTTGATGTGGAATTCTGTTATTTCTTGTGCAGCGTTCTGTCGACGTGTCACCTGGTACAGCAATACACCTTCATCAGAGTGTTCTGCAAACCACGTACTCTTTTTGCTCAAAGATAAACAATAGAAAATCACTTATTTTATGTCAAAAGAGTAAAAAGGCATTTCAGTGTAATTCTTTGTATTTGTAAATAGACTTAATTGCCCTAAGTTAAGTGGTGTTAAGCATATTGCTGCAAAAGAAGTGTAGTAATTGAGAGTAAAATTGTGATGAACTCTACTAGAAGGTGAACTCCAGATGAAGTCACAGCTACTTGGAAGTTCATGTTTGCAGGACAGAACACCTTTCTTTTCTCATCAGTCTGTGACTTCTCTTGGAGAAAAGTTTGTGATGACCCTGCTCCACATTGCCTTTTCCTGAGTTAACTTTCGAAGCTGATTACCAATATTAAAACATGTATCACACACAGAATCACACAGAGTCTCTCAGTTGGAAAAGACCTCTGAGATCAT